>NC_061841.1:11248883-11256383 GCF_019202785.1 Penaeus chinensis
GCTCATACCCTAAGATTCTGGAAGAACTGAACCCACTCTAGGTTCATTCCCTAGACACGCAGATTTGTACCTAGACACGCAGATTTGTACCATGTACATTAAGTCTCAGAGCCATGGCCATTGATTTGGCTGCAGAGATCTTTATTCCTGTCCTACAACACTCCTCAGACACAAGGTCCAGAAAGTGTCAGTCTCACCTAGTAGAGATAATGGCAAGATCGTCTGCACCGATGATCTTTCATCCCTCAGGAAGATGGATGTTGATGCTGAACATTAGGTGTTGAAAAGGGCTGGACTGGACCAAGGTGATCTTCGAACCTGACTTTGGCCATTTAGTCACCTATCCAGGCCAAGAGCTTTCCTGTGATTCCCTTCTGAATCAGGGTCTCCTTAGCAGCAAGAATACTTGCTAATTCAGATCTAAGCATATTACCACAGATGTGACAATGCTAGTTGTGCAGAAGAGAGAGTTATCAGGCTTAGCTGCCCTGCCTCAGATAAGAATAAGTTTGCCTGGTTGTAGGTTTGTCCTTAATCCAGCTGGCAGACTATTGCCACTTGTTCATGCAGAGAAGTCATGTACCAGCCTGTTTGCATCTGATTGAGGGAGCTGAGTGGTTGGTGAACCACCTGACCTGTTGCCACAGCTATGTGAGGGAGGTCTGTTGGCCAAAGGACTTGCACCATTCCAGCCACTCTTCCTGCCTGTCTCTCTTAGCGGTTTCCTTGGCATCCCTGACAACCTCCCTCAGGAGGGGTACATTATCAGGGGTTCTCTGCCTTCGGAAATGTTTCCTGCATATGTTTACTCTTTGGTTGACCTCCTCTATCTCATTATTATAGTAACAGGCGTCTCTGTAATTCCTGGACCAATGCCAAGTATTAGAAATGACCGAGATTCCCATCTCGGTCAGGGAAAAAGTCTGAGGGGATGTCAGGGGTCTACCTGCTTTGGTGCAGGCTGGAGAGGCCAGCCCGAGAGTCCATTTGATGGACAGATATATTTTGCTTTTATGATGGTTTCTTTACTATGTCAATTTAGCAGCAGGTCTCAGAGAGTCAGCTTGTGCTCTTTTTCAGACCACTAGAAGCCTTAAATTGCATCAAAGTGACTGCCATTATCGATTCCTTGCATTGGGATGTCAGGGGTATCTCATCTTTTGGGTCAAATCAAGTGTTTTTGGTTGCCATATATTAGCGATTCTTTCACCTGTTCATTGTCTAACAGCTACAGGTGGTGAGAGGGTATATGCAGCCACTGTCTCGTATTAATGGCAGGGGTGGGACCTATGAAGCCAATGAAGCAGTGACTGCTTGACCCTAGTCTCCCAAAGGAGATCAGTTGATTGCCCTAACCAGATTCAGGCCATCCATCTGTCTTGCCGGAAGAAGGGACGAAAAAAGTGTGTTGATAGCCATAGGGCATAGCACGATATTGCTCAACCTCCAGGATCCCCATCTCCATAACACAGCAAATACATGGGTAGATGAAACCTCCTGGTATAGGTTAGAGAGGATGCAATCACTCTTATAGGGATCTCGGTTCCGGATCCTAAAGTTTAAGTACACGGGAACGAACAGGGAACAAAGGTAGCTTGTGAGGTGTACATGTCAACCAGTCAGATCTCACAGTGAGTTGTGAGAATCGCCAGCTGGTGAGAGAGCGAGGGCGAGACCTTTGGATCTGATGTCGTGTTGCTACAGTACCATCACACACATTTCTCCAAACTGATACAAAAGCACCTATCAATCCACCTGTAACATACTCCCCCTCCCGCAAACACCGTCCACATCCTCCTGCAATAAACGCACTCTCATCCCACAACCCCGCCCACCCGCACCCTCCCCACACTCACCTTATTCTGCGTCCCTTCAAACGCCGCGTTGTCATACTCGAAGCTAGCCGCAGGCCCTCCCTCCTGCGCCGCCCTCTGTGACCTTACGTGCGCAGGACACAGGTCAGGCGAGGTCTGGAAGAGTTCCCTGAAGGTCTTGGTCTTGCAGAGGGCTCCGAGGGCTCCGAGTGGGATGAGGCCCATGGAGGAGGCGGAGAGGAGCCAGCCCAGGATCTGGATGTTGGTCGGGAACACGTAGTCGCCCCAGTACGCCGGCACGAAGAAGTAGATGTAGAAGAAGCAGATCAGCTGCGGAGGGAGGGAAGGGTGGGCCGTGAGAGCGGTTTTTTTTTTGTTTTTTTTTGTTAGCTTTTTCATTATTTTGTTCTTTTTAATTGGTGTGTGAGTGAGTGTATGCATGTGTGTGAGTGTGTATTTGTTTGTATACGGCTATGCGTACATATCCTTTAATATACAAACAGCCATCAGAAGAAACAACCTTGTTGAGATAACACTAATCAAATTATACGTAAAGCCGTCACTTTCATTAAGCTCACTTCAGATAAATTTTCTTTCTAATCTTCAAACTTGCCTCACGCTACTCACCACGAGCATAGCGGGCGTTATGAAGACCCAAGTGGCCAGCCAGTAGGCCTTCAGAGGGGCGGGGATGTACACGCCCATTTCCTTGATGTTACTCAGGAATCTTCGGAAACCTGGGGGGGGGCGGGGAGTTAGAAAAGGGGTTGAGAGAGAGAGCGAATTTATAAAATGACTGGTATAGTACATTTAACATTTAACAAAAAACCTGAGATACAAAAGACAAAGAACCAGCGGATACAAGATTACATTTTAGACAAATAACTTTCATACACAAAATAAAATTATGGATGCTTAACATGAAATTTATGCTTGTGATTACAGCCTGCACAAATTCGTTACTGCATTTATTTTTTTTTTTATTTTTTATTTTTTTTTGTGTGTGTGTGCGTGTGTGTGTGTGTGTGTGTGTGTGTGTGTGTGTGTGTGTGTGTGTGTGTGTGTGTGTGTGTGTGTGTGTGTGTGTGTGTGTGTGTGTGTGTGTGCGTGTGTGTGCGTGCGTGTGTGTGCGTGTGCGTGTATGCGTTCCTGTAGGTGTGCGTGTATATTAATTTACAGTGTCACTGCACCAACACCCCCCCCCCCCCCCCGCCCCGCCCTACCGTAAACCCACACGACGGCGACGACCTGCGCGATGGCCAGGATGATGACGGAGATCCCGGCGGAGTACCAGAAGAAGAGCTCGAACATGAGGATCCCGCCCTCGAGGCACATCGAGAGCCCCAGCAGGAAGATCACGAAGCACACGCAGGCGACGACGAGGGGCTTGCGGTTCCTGAGGGCGGGCATGCAGTCGAACAGGGTAGTCGTCACGGTCTCAACCATCGTCAGCTGGGGCAGGGACAGAGAAGTGGAATAAAAGGAAATAGAACATTTCTTATCATTATTCGTTTTGGTTTCTTCATTTTCTTCTTTCGTGTCGCAATATAGTGTTTTTATTCATTTTTTCTCTCTTGCATGCCCCTGTGTGTGCCCATTCGATAGATTAACAATACAGATGCAGAAATTCGTCACAAGTATAATGATGAGGATATGACATGTTTCCAGCAAACTATAGCAGTTGTCTGGCATCTTATTTATTCGCTATTATTTAATATAGCGTATTTTTTTTCTTTTTTGGAATTAAGATCATGTACTATAGGTAATGTAGAAAATGTAGAAAATCACGCAACATATAGTGTCCAGTCTCAGAAAAGGAAAAATTGGCAACTCACCCACGGGTCTGGGATGCTCCGATTCTCCGTCTCCCTTTTATTCTTATCACCTGATACTTAATACTTATATTGACATATGTCTGGATTTTTTTTTTTTTTTTTACTTATGTGCAATATCTTTTATTGCTCTGCACCATTTTTCTTTTCTCCAAAAAGTCTTGGTGAATCAGAGGAACGGGATGAAAGAGAGACGAAAGAGAAAAAAGAAGAGTGCAAGAGAAAGGGAAAGGAAAGTGCGAACAAAAATAATGGAGAAAAATATATGAGTTAAAGATAATCCAATTCAAGGAAAAAAAGCAAAAAAGCTAATATAAAAAAAAAAAAAATGAGATGTATAATACTGCTATTAATTAAGAAAGAATGATTTAAAATTATAATAACAAAGAAAGATGTCAACCAGCAACAATACTCAATAAAAAATATGTAATAGAGATAAGGATACAAGAAAAGGAAAAAAGGCAAAAGCGAGACCAGCTTCCCACCTGCGACGCCAAGCCAATGTTGATGAGCATGACGAAGAAGAGGACGGACCACAGCTGCGGAAGGGGCAGGAGGGACACTGCCGCAGGATACACGATGAAGGCCAGACCAGAGCCCGAGGAAGCCACATCCTTCACCTCCACGCCGAGCTCCTGCGCCAGGAAGCCCAGGATGCTGAAGATGACGAAACCGGAGAAGACGGAGGTCGAGCAGTTGGCGAAGGCGATGATGATGGCGTCTCTGGGAGGAGGGAGGGAGGGGGAGAAAAATGTAAATGGGTCGAGTACAAAGTCAGGCAGAGAAGGAATGAAAGGAAAATGGGAAAATTAACCAACCTGTAGAGTAAACATCAAGATAGACCGGGAAAATATCTAGCTTATAAAGAGAGGAAAGTTATGGATTGTCGAAAAAATGTACATATAACATTAGCAACAGTAATAGCAGTAGTGGCAACAGAAGAAGTAGTAGTAGCAGTAGAAGCAGAAGTAACATTATCATTTCCACTACCATCATTATCACAATCTCTCTCATTACTAACTTATCCACCAACCTCATGCAGTTATTGTTGAACTTGTTGTAGGAGGAGAGCGTGATGAGGCAGCCGAAGGAGACGCCAAGGGAATAGAAGATCTGAATGGCGGCGTCGCTCCACACCTCCACCTCCATCAGGCGAGAGAAGTCCGGCTGCAGGAAGTAGAACTCGATCCCCTTCATCGCTCCGTCGAGGGTGATGCCTGGAGATCAGAGGAGGAGGTAAGAGGTGAGGAGGGGAGGTAAGAGGTAAGACGGAGGGATAAGTGGAGAGAGATGAGGAATAAGAAGGAGGGAGAAGAAGCTTAAAGTAAAAGGAGATGAGAGACAAGGAGGGGAAGTGCGAGATACGAAGAAGGGATAACAGAAGAGAGATGCGGAACAAGAAAGAGGGAATAGAAGTTTTAAATAAGAGGAGTGTGATGAGAGATAAGAAGAGGGAGATGACAGATAAGGAGGGGAGGCAAGAGATATGAAGGAGGGATAAGAGGAGGGAGGTGAGAAATAAGAAGCGGAGAGAAGAAGCGTTAAGTAAGAGGATGGAGATGAGAGATACGAAGGGGAGGTAGTAAAAGGAAGATGAGAGATAAGACGGGGAACTAAATGGATGGAGGCAAGAAATAAGAATGCGAGGTAAGAGGATGGTTTCGTTTCTTTAGTTTTGAATCAACATCAGGTTCGAAAAAAAATAAAGCTGTATCGGTGATTTTCATCTACTGTAACAGCAAAAATTAGGCCTCTTTCACACCAGAATGACATGTTGTATGTGGCAAGTAACACGGGGCACAGTGATTTCAGACCAAGATTACAAACGACGTGTGTCATAAGATGGCATCGTTGGAGGATGACGATGTTATTGTAGTCCTAAGTATTACGGGATCTTGCGACAATCATTTAATTGTCACACGGCGGAATAATGTGGAGGACTTTGCGGCAGAAGGTAAGGCAGACTTGTTCCAATACCCCCTTCTCTCTTTGTCCAGGGAGTGGGTGAGTTTAGTTTGGGTTGACTCCGAGCTTGGGCCACTGTACATCAATGTGGGGTCGCCCTACTCCTACCTGATACACCAGTTTTTGGTGGACAGCAGAAGCGGCACCTCTGTGTTTGTTGACATTCTTGTGCTACGCCCGATTTGAGTGGATTGGAGCATGAGGTAACTCTGATACAACATTCGAAACAAAGCACTGAATAAGGGACTTCGATACAAATAACCCCAATCCGTCTTGATGAAAATATTAGTTGGGAACTTCCAAGCCCAGTCTTTATTCATTGCAGATTTCATTTTTTTTTTCTTGGTTTCTGTTTCGATTTGTTTACCCTTGTTATGACTGAACCAGTTCAAAGGAAACACACTGAAAACATATTAAGAAAAATCATAATATATCGCACAGACTGACCAGGTTAGAAGGGAGGAGCAGAGCTATTGACATCCTCACGTTTGGCCAATTCGAGTGTATTGTCAGGTATCAGATGTAGCTAAATACATAATTATTTGTAAAATTTACTCGATATGGTTATGATTACAAGAAATAAAACCAAAATTCCCCTCATTTACTCATGCAGAGTATTGTAATTGTACTGAGACGTTGTATTATACAAACATTTATATTTCTCCACGGCTTGTTGAATGTTATATTAATGGTTCATTGCTTGGAAGAGGGATGGCCGCGCGTGATTCCTTTCTCATCCCGCCTCACTAGGCGACTGAGGCAGTGTTGTCAAATGGGACTGGAGAATGCATATCTACACGCTTCAGAACTACTCTTTGTATGTCATACTTCCTTTTTAAGAATTTAACTTTCTTGTATAATCTTGGTTAATAATAACTATGGATGTGAAAGCTCCACTAAAAATTGCACATGAGATATGTGAAAAGTCCGGATGTCCATTTTCAAATGGCGTGCCACCTGGCATGCCACGTGTGACGTGCCACTTTGGTGTGAATGCGGCCTAAAGGGGAAAGCAAGAAAAGGTAAAGTAAAGTAAAGTAAATGCACATTTATCTATCTGTAAGAAAAGGAATAAATATAGAAACAATTGAAAGAAAAAAAAAAAACATGGATGAAGAAATCAGTTCATAAAGGCCAGATCAGAGCGAATAGGTAAATGTAGAAAAGGTATGAATGAAAATGAATATCTTTACAAAACAAGAGGTGTATTTGACTGGTTCCGATTATATCTTCGTCAGAAATACATGAAATACAGCCGGTCAAATACATCTCTTGTATTGTGAAGAAATTCATTATCTTTCCTACCTTTCTTACATTTGTCAACATGAATACGAATAGAGGAAAATGCAAATGCGGACAGAAGGCAGCTTCAGCCTCAGAGCCCGTCGCTTTACCCCTGACGAAGAGGACGGCGAGGATGACGTAGGGGAAGAGGGCGGTGAAGTAGACGACCTTCCCGGAGCTCTTCACGCCCTTGGCCAGGCACGCGCCCACGATCACCCACGCCAGCGCCAGGCAGCCCACCAGCTCCCATCTGAGGCCGCCCATGTCGTCCCAGGAGCGCCCCGTGACGCCCAGCATGCGGTTCCTGCAGGGGGGGGGGAGGGGGGAGGCTTAGTTTTCCCTATTTTCTTATGAGGGGGTTTCATTTTCCTGTCTTCGCGTGAGGTTGCAAGTAGGTTTCGTAACATAAACTATTTCTGTGCTTCTAATACAGATTGAACCGATATCCTTACTACTGTAATTGATTTTTTTTCCGATATGAATGAAACATATTTCTATTCTCATCACGATAATACTGCTAATGAAAACGCATTAAAACCTCCAAATCGGTCTTTAAATGTGACAGAGAAGAAGCTCCCTCACTTGAAATAATCCTCGCTGGCTGA
>NC_061841.1:11261383-11271383 GCF_019202785.1 Penaeus chinensis
CCTTTCTCCCTCTCCACCACCAACTCCACCCTTTCTCCCTCTCCACCACCAACCTCATCCTTTCTCCCTCTCCACCACCAGCCTCATCCTTTCTCCCTCTCCACCACCAACTCCACCCTTTCTCCCTCTCCACCACCATCCTCATCCTTTCTCCCTCTCCACCACCAGCCTCATCCTTTCTCCCTCTCCACCACCATCCTCATCCTTTCTCCCTCTCCACCACCAACTCCACCCTTTCTCCCTCTCCACCACCATCCTCGTCCTTTCTCCCTCTCCACCACCAACTCCACCCTTTCTCCCTCTCCACCACCATCCTCGTCCTTTCTCCCTCTCCACCACCAACTCCACCCTTTCTCCCTCTCCACCACCATCCTCGTCCTTTCTCCCTCTCCACCAGCAACTCCACCCTTTCTCCCTCTCCACTACCATCCTCATCCTTTCTCCCTCTCCACCACCAACCTCATCCTTTCTCCCTCTCCACCACCAACCTCATCCTTTCTCCCTCTCCACCACCATCCTCATCCTTTCTCCCTCTCCACCACCATCCTCATCCTTTCTCCCTCTCCACCACCAACTCCACCCTTTCTCCCTCTCCACCACCAACTCCACCCTTTCTCCCTCTCCACCACCAACTCCACCCTTTCTCCCTCTCCACCACCAACTCCACCCTTTCTCCCTCTCCACCACCAACTCCACCCTTTGTCCCACTCCACCACCAACTCCACCCTTTCTCCCTCTCCACCACCAACTCCACCCTTTCTCCCTCTCCACCACCAACTCCACCCTTTCTCCCTCTCCACCACCAACTCCACCCTTTCTCCCACTCCACCACCAACTCCACCCTTTCTCCCTCTCCACCACCAACTCCACCCTTTGTCCCACTCCACCACCAACTCCACCCTTTCTCCCTCTCCACCACCAACTCCACCCTTTCTCCCTCTCCACCACCAACTCCACCCTTTCTCCCTCTCCACCACCAACTCCACCCTTTCTCCCTCTCCACCACCAACCTCATCCTTTCTCCCTCTCCACCACCAACTCCACCCTTTGTCCCTCTCCACCACCAACCTCACCCTTTCTCCCTCTCCACCACCAACTCCACCCTTTCTCCCTCTCCACCACCAACTCCACCCTTTGTCCCTCTCCACCACCAACTCCACCCTTTCTCCCACTCCACCACCAACTCCACCCTTTCTCCCTCTCCACCACCAACTCCACCCTCTGTCCCTCTCCACCACCAACTCCATCCTTTCTCCCTCTCCACCACCAACTCCACCCTTTCTCCCACTCCACCACCAACTCCACCCTTTCTCCCACTCCACCACCAACTCCACCCTTTCTCCCACTCCACCACCAACTCCACCCTTTCTCCCTCTCCACCACCAACTCCACCCTCTGTCCCTCTCCACCACCAACTCCACCCTTTCTCCCTCTCCACCACCAACTCCACCCTTTGTCCCACTCCACCACCAACTCCACCCTTTCTCCCACTCCACCACCAACTCCACCCTTTCTCCCTCTCCACCACCAACTCCACCCTTCTGTCCCTCTCCACCACCAACTCCACCCTTTCTCCCTCTCCACCACCAACTCCACCCTTTCTCCCTCTCCACCACCAACTCCACCCTTTGTCCCACTCCACCACCAACTCCACCCTTTCTCCCACTCCACCACCAACTCCACCCTTTCTCCCTCTCCACCACCAACTCCACCCTTTGTCCCTCTCCACCACCAACTCCACCCTTTCTCCCTCTCCACCACCAACTCCACCCTCTGTCCCTCTCCACCACCAACTCCACCCTTTGTCCCACTCCACCACCAACTCCACCCTTTCTCCCACTCCACCACCAACTCCACCCTTTGTCCCACTCCACCACCAACTCCACCCTTTCTCCCACTCCACCACCAACTCCACCCTTTCTCCCTCTCCACCACCAACTCCACCCTCTGTCCCTCTCCACCACCAACTCCACCCTTTCTCCCTCTCCACCACCAACTCCACCCTTTTCTCCCTCTCCACCACCAACTCCACCCTTTGTCCCACTCCACCACCAACTCCACCCTTTCTCCCTCTCCACCACCAACTCCACCCTTTGTCCCTCTCCACCACCAACTCCACCCTTTGTCCCACTCCACCACCAACCTCCATCCCTTTCTCCCACTCCACCACCAACTCCACCCTTTGTCCCACTCCACCACCAACTCCACCCTTTGTCCCACTCACCACCAACTCACCCTTTCTCCCACTCCACCACCAACTCAACCCTTTCTCCCCTCTCCACTACCAACTCACCCTTTGTCCTCTCCACCTCTCAACTCCCTTTCTCCACTCTCACCACCAACCTCAACCCTTTGCTCCCACTCCACCACCAACTTCCACCCTTTCTTCCCCTCCAACCAACAACTCCACCCATTTCTCCCACTCCACCCCAAACTCCACCCTTTGCTCCCTCTTCCACCCACCAACTCCACCCCTTCTCCCTCTCTCAACACCAACTCCACCCTTTGTCCCTCTCCACACCAACATCCACCCTTTCTCCCTCTCCACCCACCAACTCCACCCTTGCTCCACTCCACCACCAACCTCCACCTTTGTCCCCACCTCACACCAACTCCACCCTTTCTCCCTCTCCACCACCAACTCCACCCTTTGTCCCCACTCCACCACCAACTCACCCTTTATCCCACTCCACCCCCAACTCCACCCTTTATCCCACTCCACCACCAACTCCACCCTCTGTCCCTCTCCACCACCAACTCCACCCTTTATCCCACTCCACCACCAACTCCACCCTTTCTCCCTCTCCACCACCAACTCCACCCTTTGTCCCTCTACACCACCAACTCCACCCTTTATCCCACTCCACCACCAACTCCACCCTTTGTCCCTCTCCACCACCAACTCCACCCTTTCTCCCTCTCCACCACCAACTCCACCCTTTATCCCACTCCACCACCAACACCACCCTTTGTCCCTCTCCACCACCAACTCCACCCTTTCTCCCTCTCCACCACCAACTCCACCCTTTCTCCCTCTCCACCTGCAACTCCACCCTTTGTCCCACTCCACCACCAACTCCACCCTTTGTCCCACTCCACCTACTTACCCGAGAACACAGGAGCCAGTTTGGGGAAGAGCAGAGCCGGACCGAGGCTGACGTACTGACCGAGGGCGAGCTCCATGAAGAAGATCGGGAGGCCAGAGAACAGCAGCATGATTGTGTACGGAATGAGGAAGGCGGCTGGAAAAAGAGTCAGAAAGGAATGGTCAATAAATGGCGTGACAGAGAGAACTGGTCGATGAGGAAATGAACATAGCGTTGATAGATTGCAATACAGGGAATTAATTGATGTCGCGTGAGGAAGGCCAGGGATGAAAAGAGAATGAGGAAGAAATGGCCAATGAATGGCTTGGCAGAAAGAGCTAGTCGACGAGTTGATGGTTTGGAATGAGGAGAAAACGAGAGAACTGGCTAATCGTTTATATTAAAGAGAGAGACTTGGTTTGGGGTGAGGAAAGCCGCTGGACACAATGGGAGAGAAATGGCCAATGGATGACAGGAGCGAGAAGATTGAGTAAATGGTTTGGGATATGAAGAGAACGAGAGAATTGGCTGACAGATTGTTTTACAGAGAAATAATTGATATCGGGTGAGGCAAGAAACTTACAACAGAATGAGAGAAAAATGGTCAATAAATGACATGATAGAGAAAATTATGCGATGAGTATTTGGCATTGGATGAGGAAGAGATAAGGATAGAATGATGAGAAGGATTTTTACATTCTGCGTTTCTACTGCTAGTCTCTTTCTGCCTCCATCTTCATATCTTTCGACTATGCACGTGCATTGTCTATAATAAATATACTGGACACCGTCATGTGTGCGCATGCTGCTATGAAATAAATGTAACTGATATTTTTTGAAGTCGGAATTGTCTTTCTCCCCATGCCAGAGGTTGAATAATCATATGTCTATAAACATGGAAATAATCCAAGATAAATGCAGGTAGCTCTCTCTGCCTCCGCTGTCTATCTATCTATCTGTGTTTGTCAGTCCTAATCTTTCTCATGCAATGTGAATTCCTATGGCTAATTGGGTGTCTTGAATGTCTTTCAAATCAAAATCAAAATAATCCTTGCGATACATCTTTAAAATAAAGAAAAGTAAAAACTAATCTTCAACGCTATTTTAATCACGTCCATGTTGTTTTCGAGAACGGCGACATTTGCACATAACGAACACGCAGGGGATAACACATACACAATAACAGCTCATATATTAAACCCGCTCAAGGCCAGGCATTGTCTATAGAAAGAACATGGTCACCTCTAAGGTCATGAAATGCTACGTCACTTATCCAGAAGTGTCCTCGAGTCATTGCACCATATGTATTCAAGCTCATTTCTGTTCACTCACAAGCATGTTACGTCATCACTGACAATCATTATGAAAAGGTATGCGGTAAATTACGAGGAGGATATGTGTCTGACAAAGTTATACGTATTAAGAATATTACGTAAAACGGATTAAATGCTTACACATAATTCTGATCTGTGTTTTTTTTTTTTTTCTTTTCTTTCCTTTTTACAATGGGTGTATTTTTAATTTGTATTCCAGTGCATTACGGTGTCCTGTTTCTTTTTCCAATCACGTTTCTAACCATGTGTATGTTTCGAGGCGTGCTGTCTGGGGAAATTCAGGTTATTCAGTGTTAGTGTTTAATATTTCACTTGCGTTCCTGTGTTTCAAAAAGGAACATGGCAGAATGGTTTCCAGGTGGTATAAGTTCCTGACTCTTTAGAAACACACACACGCAAAAACAGTAAAACACTCACAAACAGTAAAACACACACGTACAGTAAAACACACACGTACAGTAAAACACACACACACACATGCGCGCGCGCGCAAAAAAACAGTAAAACACATACACGCGCGCGCGCGCACACACGCACGCACACGCACACGCGCACACGCACACGCACACACATATACATATACGAGGGATACTCATTAAAGATCTCTCCTGACCTACTTCCCATGGAAGTACAGGAATAAAACGCCGTACGGTTATTAGTCTTTCTCTATATAGGTCCCACCAAGAGTGACACACTTTTCCCAGCATTCCATGCACCGTAGAAGTCCGCAAGTTGCATTTGAAGCTATAAAGTGACATTAGAAATCAGAGTCTCATCATCATAGAAGGAAAGAGGTGAAAGTCAGATGGTGCAAAGTCAGGAGAATAAGGAGGATGAGGAAGGATGTCGTAGCCACAGGACCATGCTTTCATCTGGGCAATGTGAGAGTTGTGAACAGGGTGTTATCTTGTAGGAGGTGAACATTTTTCATCACCATTCTGCGCCTCTTCCTTTTGATAGTCTCCCGAAATTTCTGTAGCTAGGAAGCCTAGTAAGCTCCTGTAATTGTAGTACCTTTTACCTTGAAATCCATCATCATTACTCTGGTCCCAAAAGACTGTGAGCATGAGCTTTCATACCTAAGGGTGACATGTACCTTTTTTTTATTTTTTTTTTAGGGGGGGGGGGGTGAGTTAGAGTCTTTCCATTATTTTGACTGGGCCTTGGAATAATGGACTCATTCCTGCTTCTAGAAAGTCTTGAGTAGCCTAGGAACCCATCAAGCAGACAACTTTTGCTTATGGAGATGGTCATGAATGATTTTGTCCACAGACCAAACACTAATCTTGACATCTTGGGCTAGCTGACGAACAGTAATATGGCGCTCTTCCAAAATGGCAGTCTCCTCTTGCTGGATGCTTTCCTCATCAATGCCAGACTAAGGCAGCCCCGGGATTAGGAGCCGTTTCCACAGATCTCCGACCGTACCAGAAATGGCAATGCCAGTGTTTAACATCATATGATGTGGCATCCTCCCCATAAGTTTCTTTTTTTCCTCGAAGGTCTCTTGTGGTGTGCAGTCATTCAAGTATAAAAACCTGACCACTGCTAGATACTCCACGGTTCCATTTTTACACGTTACTGTATCTTCACCACTGTAACAGAAAACAAATTATGAGTTATGAATTGGAAATTAACACATGACCTATAGAGATGTGCATCATTATTATTCAGCCTCATCGGATAGGCATTAGTTATTCAGGAGAAATCTTTAACATATATATACACACACACATATATATATATATATATATATATATATATATATACGCACATATATATACACATGGATATATATGTGTGTGTGTGTACATATATATGTATATATATACACACATATATGTATACATACATATGCATATATATACATCTATAAATATGTATATACGCATACATGTATATATATATAAATATATATCTATATGTATATATACATACACACACAAATATATACATATGCACACATAAAAATATATACACATGTATATATATGTATATATGTATGTCTATACAGGGTTTATATAAGTAAGGTCTCGTTACTGCGCTACTCAAATTCGTCCGTCCCGCGCATGGAGCCCTATCAAGCGAGGTGTCCGACAAGATTGTGTGATGTCACCTGACTTCAGTTTATTCTTCACGTTATCCTGCGAGATATTGAAGATCGTCATGAGGAAATAATTATCAATGGTTGCAAGATCAACAACCTTCGTTATGAAGATGATACAGTTCTTATGGCCACATCTGTAAATGACCTCCCAAAACATTTTGATGCCATTCTGGAAACTATCGAACATCTTGGCCTCCATGTCAATAGCAAGTAAACAAAATGCATGGTGGTATCTAAGTCAGTGGTTCCATCAACTTGTCCATTGAAACAAGGGGAAACAGAAATCCAACAGGTCTCTTTCAATTATCTAGGAGCTCTTGTCACCTCAGCTGCTTGTTGTATGGTCTACTTTCTTATACGGAGTCCTGGACACTGATAGCTGAAACCTAGCACAATATAAAGGCTGCAGAAATGTGGTTCTACCGCAGGATAGTGCGAACCCATTACACTCACCGAGTGTCCAGTGAGGAAATCCTCGGAAAGGTTGGACATGGACAGCTTTTAGAATTGATCCATGTACACAACTCAAATTCCTATATATTTGTGTGTATATATGTATACAGAGTCCTTGCAACTGTACCTCATGATTTGGTGAAGAGACTTACAAAAAGCATCAAGACGAGGCACTGGTTAGTGTCCAGGTTTCGCTTCGATAGCGCAAAACGGGCAGTATCAAGGCCTTGAAGACACGTAGCTTGGTCCTTCTGCACAGGTACCGACATCGCCAAATGCTCTTGTTGATCGAGTTCATGAGTCCTGCTACGAGATTAGGCTGTCTACCGACTTCTTGGTCTTAAAGCCTAGAGGTATGGACTACACAACCAAGGTATGCAAAGCTCTCTGTGACTTCAATCTGCTCATCCCAAGCATGGATGACTGAACAGGTCTCCCTAACAGGCCCCCAAAGTCCTGAATCTTGGTCTTGGTCCAGGAGACCTCTAGGCCCAAGGGCTTCGCCTCATTGCTAAATACATCAAGAGACTCTACCAGTGATTCCAGAGACTCAGATAGGATAGCAACATTATCGGGATAGTCAAGGTCTGAGACCTTGATATTGCCCAGTGTTGCTCCACACTGACTTTGGATAGTAGCTCTGCCCATTATCCAAGGACACAGCCTTGCTTCACCCCTGAATTAACAGGGAAGAAGTTCAACAGGCCCCCACCACACTTTACAGCACTTTCAGCACCGGTATATAGGCTTGCTGTTTGGCCAATGTTCCGTGTCGGAAGTCCCCTAAGTCTCAGAATCTCCTATATTGATTCTCAATGCACCTACTTGCCAGGAATGAATCCAGATTGCTCCAGTCTCTGGTGCCTTAGTAGGTGGTCGTAGATCCATTTCAGAAGAATGTGGGTGAAAACCTTGCCTAGTATACTGAGCAGTGTAATGCCACAGTAGTTGCTACAGTCCCAACGATCCCTTTCCCCATACCCCTCAACAGGTCAGGAGGAATGGAACCAGATGGCAGTCAAGATTGCATGCAAGCCCTGTGCCATAGGTTCACCCCCAACCTTTAGCAGTTCAACAAGGATATCACATATGCCTGCGGCTTTCCCACACTTCAGCATGTAAATCGCCATCCTAGCCTCAGTTAGGGTAGGAGGTTCCTCACTGATGGATGGGTCCGGCACAGGTATTGTGATACTACTTGCATCAAAGCTAACTGTTGGAGCGTCTACCTGGTACAGCTGCTCAAAATACTCAGCCCAATGTTTACAAACACCAACATGATCTGAGATGAATTGTCCATCCACTGAGTGGACCGCAGTCATCTGCGAGGAGGGCTTAGAGTTCAATTTTCTCAGGACTTGGTAGGCAGGCTGAAGGTCCTTTACTAAGAAATGGCCTTCAACCTCCTCTGTAAGATTCCTGATAAACTATTCCTTACCCCTTCTCAGGCCACTGGATGGACAACGAGTTTTGAAGTGGACCCGTAGGATAGCTACTACCAGTCTATGGTCAGTGCCACAGAACTCGGCACTCCGGAAAACCCTGCAATTCTGGAGGATCCTCCATCAAGGGCTGACAAGAATGTGGTCGATCTTCTTGCTTACAGTACCCGTATCACTGTACTATGTCCAGGGATGTGGAATGGAGTACTGATGCCAGGAGCCAGAAATCCTCATTCTCTGGGACCTAGCAAAGCCCCGGAGAAGGAGGCTGTTTTCGCTGCTGGAATCAGCTTCCAAGCCATGGGGGCCGACAGACATCTCTTAACCAGCACAATCATAGCCGGATACCACATTGAAATCACCCAGAACAATGCGAATGTCTCACCGGGGGCAATTGTCTGCCATGGATGTGATAAGAGACATAAAGCCAAAAGCATGCTTTAGACTCCGTGCCATAATACGCTGACCAACCAATGTTACCTCAAATACCGAGGGTTGAAGTCAGCTGGAGATGGCTATGGCTACTCCCTGGAGGTGATGACCATTGCCTGACCATTAGTAGGTGTACCCTCCCATATGATCGTGCCACGGCCAGGTCTTCTCACCTGCAAGAGGGCAGTCACCTCAGTTCCCTCGGAAGCAGAGGTTACTGCTCGTCCTGCCGCAAAGACTGGATGTTCCAAGCGCTTACCCAGATAGCTCATTTGAAGTTAAGCCTCGGGTGGTCACTCCGGGTGGACGCCACCTCTGCCACCCCCACCGACACTGCACCAGATAGGGGGTCGGCAGGCTTATGGGCCCTACGGTTGACACCTGCCAGGGCGCAGGTAGAATGAGTAACTCTTGTTCCCATCCTGCACCCCAACTTTTGCCCTGCTTTGCTGGATGGGAGGGACAGCACCCCTCCCCCCAGCATATCCATTTATTCTGGTCGCTGCTGGTGAGTTATCTGGGGGGAGGAGAACTGGCAAGGCCCACATCCCCCGAGTTGCCCAGTAACCCCAAGGTGGCTGAGGGGCAGGAGTTGGTACGCGGCCAGGGCATGTCCATGGCTCAGTACCTCTGGGACCTCCTGCTGCTCTGAGGTCCCCCACAGTTTAGCCAGGGACCGCAAGGTGCCCAGTTTCCCAGAGTGGCCACGAGGAAGGCACTGCAGAAGTCTCAATGACAGAGAGGCTGTGAATTGGCAGGGTTGGCTTATGCAGAGCTGCTTCCTTTTTCGCACAAGGCTAGCCAGTGGTGGCAGCTGCAAGCAAAAATTATGCAAACACTTAACACTATCTAAGCTACCACACCATCGCTTCACATCACCCTGAGCAAGAAGCACCCACTCACCTGTTACTTGCAAAATCCAGGATCGCCAACTCAGGCCATATGGGCACCTAGCTCGTTTCTCTGTGGATCACCCTGCCCATCAGGTAGTCTCTCTGCGAGACAATCCTGGGTGGAGGTCATGGCTTGGGCAGCTCGACGAGACTTGTCGCAAGGAGTTAGAGATGGGCCGAGGGCCTCCCTGGAGACTCGCCACCTCAATAAATATATACATATATATATATATTGATACACCCATGTGTGTGT
>NC_061841.1:11291383-11306383 GCF_019202785.1 Penaeus chinensis
TTATACTTTTCTGATTTAGAAATATCTAAACCATTAAGATTAATTTGCATTTAGCGGACATTTTCTCTTCCTTAAAGCAGTCTTTTCCCCACTGGTTATAAGAAAAAATAGTTCATGTGAAATTATTTGATTCAGCAGTTGTTTCTTTTTCTATTGCTTTAAAATGAGTAATAATCTTTAACATCACAAACAGGATAAGTAATAACATTTTTCAAGTAGTTGCATTTATTCAGCTACTTATACTTTTTATACAAATAAAAATCCGTGACGCCAAAAACCTGGTGTTTATATTTTTTATGTAATCAATTTAGTATTATACAGTCAGAGGTCAGGTTTGGCAGCCAAAAATATATATACCTAAAAGGATCTATACAAAAAGTCACTGGACGGCATTTTAAGGGACACTTAGCATTGCATAGTTTATATAATGCAATCTAAAAATATACTTATTTGCTATACAAACAACGCGTATTGATAAAATTCTTTCTCACACATACATGATCAAGAACACACACGCACACACACACACGCACGCATTCTAAATGTACACAGATCACTTACATACACTAATACACATAATATATCTATATATCTAAGTCTTCTGCATAGTGTACAAGAGGAAGAAATAGTTACAGCTTACTAAGTTCATTTCAAATTCAATATTAAAAAGATATATATATATATATGGAATGCATATATATATATACATATATTTTCTGAATATTCTTAAGAATGTGCATAAATACGACGTTGCAATATCACAATGCCAGACGAAGCTAAAAATCCTACAGAAAAACACACATGAGTGCCCTGAGAGTCATAACATTCAGTCCGAATTTTACTTACGAAAATTATCATATTAATATCACATGCGTGCAATATCATACAAACATTCCAAAATACTTTCAATGAACATACTTAACTTTCCACATATGTCAACACTATCACTTGAAAAAATATACTGGCTTACTATATTTGATATGTAAAAGTACAATCCTGGGGGTATAGGAAACGGATTCCATATCTAAAAAAATATTTTGCCCTTGCAGGTAAAGGGGACAAGACATTGTGGTCCATGCTAAATTTTTCACAAGTATACCCTGTTCAGAAATACGTTTTCTTTTACATGTGATTGGAGTATCCGCTGCCGTTGCCGTTGGAGTAAGGGGGAGGCACGTCTTCTGCTGGCACCGTTGGGTAGATCTGAAGAAAAAAAAATGTGTGGATCATGCTATAAGGGTTGGAGTTTTTAAATGACAGAATGAGGAGAAAGATAATGTAGTGTAAAGATTACCTGCCAATGCGAGATAATACACAAAAAGAAGAAAAAAAAAAAGAAAGAAATCCCACACCAGCGTAAGGGATAAGTTAACCAATGTAAATAGGCTGTAAATAAACACAGAACTAATTGGAAATAAGTAATAAACAAACAAAGGATGATGAAAATGAACCATACAAAAAACAGCGCAAATTCCGAAACCAAAAGCTTACCTTTGCCGCCCCTTCCTGGTATCCCTCGTTGTCGTAGGTGTACCTGAAGACGCCCTCGGGATGTCCCTTGGAGGCGGCGCCTTTCGACTCTCTCATCTGGCGAATGTGGTACGGGCAGAAGTCGGGGGACGCCCTGACCAGGTCCATACCCCTCTTGTCGCCCTTCCACACGGCGTAGATGGCGCCCATAGGAATGAAGGCGATGGAACACACGCAGATGAACCAGCCGAGGGTCTGGATGTGGTCTGGGTACGTGTAGTCGCCCCAATAGGCGGGCACGAAGTAGTAAATCGACATGAGGAAGATGATCTGCGGCGGAGAGACGGATATGAGAATGGGCCGAAGAGGAGATGGGGAGGACGACGAGAAGGGAAAAGGAAATGGGGAGAAAGCGGAAAGGGCGCTGGGAAACGGGGAAAAGAAGAGCAGCGTTGGCCATGGGGAAGAGGAGTGTAAAGGAGGAGTAAAGGAAATAGGGATAAAGAGAAAAGGGGGGGGGGGGGTTGGAAATGGGAATGACGCCAAAATAAATGGGAAAAGGGAAAAGGGGCAATGGAATTAGGGGGAAGGACAGGGAGATAAGGCTTCAGAAGAGTGATAAACTGAGGAGGAGGGAAGAGATTATAAAACTGGTTTGGACCAAGGGAGAAAGGATACTCGAACGTTGTCTATAACAAAAAAAGAATATGCATGTACCAAGAGCTTTCCTATTACCTTTATATTTCTCATGTTTTACATGAGAAATATAAATAAACTTACCAGAAGAGACAGAGGTGTGATAACGACCCAAGTTGCCGCCCAGTATCCGTAAAGTGGCAAAGGGATGTATATGCCCATTTCTTCACGAATGTTTCTCATGAAGTTATTGAAACCTGGCGAGAAAGAAGAAAAAGGGTCGGTTACAACCTGTTACTGGCCGATTCATCCGCTGGTTTCGTATGCATTTTTGCTTGATGTACGTGTAAATAAATACACGTGTAAAAGTACGTGTAAAAGTACGTGTAAATACACGTGTAAAAGTACGTGTAAATGACGTGTAAAAGTACATGTAAATACACGTGTAAACGTACGTGTAAATAAACGTGTAAACGTACGTGTAAATACACGTGTAAACGTACGTGTAAATACACGTGTAAACGTACGTGTAAATACGTGTAAACGTACGTGTAAATACACGTGTAAATACACGTGTAAACGTACGTGTAAATACACGTGTAAACGTACGTGTAAATACACGTGTAAACGTACGTGTAAATACACGTGTAAACGTACGTGTAAATACACGTGTAAACGTACGTGTAAATACACGTGTAAAAGTACGTGTAAATACACGTGTAAAAGTACGTGTAAATACACGTGTAAAAGTACGTGTAAATGCACATGTAAAAGTACGTGTAAATGCACATGTAAAAGTACGTGTAAATGCACATGTAAAAGTACGTGTAAATGCACATGTAAAAGTACGTGTAAATGCACATGTAAAAGTACGTGTAAATGCACATGTAAAAGTACGTGTAAATGCACATGTAAATGTGGGTTTAAATGCACATGTAAATGTGGGTTTAAATGCACATGTAAATGTGAGTTTAAATGTACATGAAAATGTACGTGTCGCTATCTGTGTGCGTGTGCGTGAGCGTGAGCGTGTGCGTGTGCGTGTGCGTGTGCGTGTGCGTGTGCGTGAGCGTGTGCGTGAGCGTGTGCGTGAGCGTTTGCGTGTGCGTGAGCGTGTGCGTGAGCGTGAGCGTGAGCGTGTGCGTGAGCGTGAGCGTGTGCGTGAGCGTGAGCGTGTGCGTGAGCGTGAGCGTGTGCGTGAGCGTGTGCGTGAGCGTGTGCGTGAGCGTGAGCGTGTGCGTGAGCGTGAGCGTGTGCGTGAGCGTGTGCGTGTGCGTGAGCGTGTGCGTGTGCGTGAGCGTGTGCGTAATAGAAGTACGTGTACGCGTGTTTCTAAGCGCACTTCCGTAGCTGTTCCCACACAAAATCCTCAACCAAATAACCTTTTTTAAATAAAGCACAAACGAACAAAAACCGCAAACAAGGTGCCAGCAGGGAGGCTCACCGTAGATGTACTGCACCAAAACGAGCTCCGTAATGGCCAGGATGATGACAGACAGGCCGGCCGAGTACCAGTTGAACAGCTCGAACATGTAAATGCCGCCCTCGAGGCACATCGTCAGCCCCGCCAGGAACAGACCGAAGCACACGCTGCCCACCACCAGGGGCTTCCTCGACCGCAGGGACTCGAACTGATCGAAGAGGGCGGTGCTCAAGGTCTCCACCATCGTGAACTGCGGGAGGATGGAGGTTACAGAGGGTGTGAGTGAGGGAGAAGGGGAGGAGTTTATAGAACCGGGAACCCCTTTTTTGTTAAATGAATTAATTTAGAGGTGTTTACAATACATCAATTATGATAGTACTCACATTTTACATTCATTTTACTGTGTAATACTAATACGCATATGCACCCGAAGACACAAAACCGGCTCTAGAGAGTTTAGAGGAAGGGAGGAGGATAAGAATAACATGAAGAGAAGGAACAGGAAGAACAGCAACAAAAAAAAAGAAAAAAATAGAATGGAGGAGGAGGACGTCTCACCTGCGAGTCAAGTCCGAGCGTGATCAACATGGCGAAGAAGAGGATGGCCCAGAGGGGGGGCACGGGCATGCGCGTCACGGCGGCCGGGTACACCACGAAGGCCAGGCCGGAGCCCGAAGACACGACGTCCTGCACCTCCACGCCCAGCTCCGTCGCCAGGAAGCCCAGGATGCTGAAGATGACGAAGCCGGCGAACACGGACGTCGAGCAGTTGGCGAAGGCGATGATGATGGCATCTCTGGGGGGGGGGGGGGGGGTTCGTTTTCATCTTTATATTTTTTGCGTGATTATGCACGAGTGTGCGGTTTATGAATAGAAGATTGGTTTCAAAGTGAATGGTTTTATTCTCTGAAATTTCAGAAAGCGGAAGACTCACAACACCCAATATAAAACAAGAAAACACCGCAAAAAACAATCACGTCTATCCAGCTACCTATCAATAACATTCATTACCTCATGCAGTTATTCTTGAACTTGTTGTAGGAGGCGAGGGTGATGAGGCCTCCGAAGGACGACCCGAGCGAGTAGAAGATCTGTGTGGCGGCGTCGTTCCACACCTCAATCTCGCCCAGGCGGGAGATGTTGGGGCGCAGCAGGTAGAACTCCACGCCCTTGTACGCGCCCTCGAGAGTCACGCCTGCAAGATGGGATTCGGTTAAGCAGAGTATTGGAGATCGGGCTGGATTAAAGGGCATTTCTATTGCAATAAGTCATCAGTATTAGTATTCTTGCTGCCGCATTATCAAAGCTGTCTTGACACGGGTTCCATCAGCTATGGAATTAAACCTCAACTCTGTTCTTATAGCTCGGACTTTCTACTTTCCCTAGGTTGTTGGTGACACTGACACCATATGTCATGAAATCCGAGTTTCTGTAATATTCCCCAGCGTTCTTAAATTTCACGTATTTCCTCCTTGTTTACATTCCCAAATCAGAATCAGAATGTGTTATTTGTTCTCAAATAACACAACTTTAGTAAGGAAAACTGATTTCGATGTGAAGACATTAAACAACCATGCAAACCACGATCAAAATCCGTTAGAAAAGAAAGGAGAACTTCCATGAATCTCGTTCCAGTCATGATAGTTTGCGTCCAGCCAATAGATGGCAGGATGAAATCCTTTGTTTAAATGGGCAAGATTTCAAGTCCTTGCTCATGTAACGTACCACCCATGTACCCAAGTGCAGGGAAAATATCAATAAAACAAAACGTGATAAGGCATTATAAAAGAGGAGGAGGAAATATTGCCACAACCATTCCCTGCTTCTTTTTGCGGAAGTAACATTATAAAAAAATAATAATGATAAACTTGCATAAGTTGACTCGGCAATTGAAAGAGATCCTCAGTTTTTATTAATCTATGTATGTATGTTTGCATACCTCATTCTCTTACAGTAAGACAGGACTTACCCCTGATGAAGAGGATGACGAGCACGAAGTAGGGGAAGAGGGCGGTGAAGTAGACGACCTTCCCGGAGCTCTTCACGCCCTTGGCCAGGCACGCGCCCACGATCACCCACGCCAGCGCCAGGCAGCCCACCAGCTCCCATCTGAGGCCGCCCATGTTTTCCCAACTGGTGCCCGACACGCCCAACATGCGGTTCCTGTAGGACAGGGAGGGGAAGGTGGGTTAAGATAAGATCGAATTCAGCTGTCGAGGTCCACGAGCAAATAAATAAAATTAGGGATTATGCATTATTTACTAGGTCTACGTTTGCACTTTACACTTCATGCGGACATATGTAAGTGTAAAATTGCCTAAAACTGCCATATGTAGAGTTTTAACGAGTCATACATGAAGTACAAATGCTATACAAAAGCGTTAAACCATGAATTATGTGGCATGACTAGTAACAATTCGTCGCACTGCATTGCACCGCAGCGCAAGATAATAAACAACAGCTCAAAATATATATCCATTCTGAAAATGTAGGACATGTACACCTAAACAAAGTAAAATTACTTGTTTGATATAAGAACCAAATTAGAAAAATATGGTATATCAAGTAGGAAAACGGTTTCCTTTCTATTCTCTAATACAAACGAAAAACTAAAAGTTGCCATAAGTAGGGAAAAAATCAGGAGAAAGAGAGAGAGCGAAAAGAATGACAGACATGGAGACAGACAAGAGAGAAACAGCCTTGACCCTCACTTGAAATAATCTTCGCTGGCGGAGATCCTGGGCACGGCGCCCTCGGCCTTCTCGATATCGCCGGTGATTATGTCTTCGCAGTATGTTTCGTTGAAGCTAGTGAGGTTGCCGATGCCGCAGTAGCTGTTGATGTCGATACAGCTCTTGTTGTAGTAGAAGAGGGACTGGTTGCGGCAGTTGGCGGCGGCGTCCTCGGTGAAACACTCTAAAAAGGGGGTGGCGGACGGGGGTTACTAAGAACTCAAACACCAACGAATTCTAAGGTGCTCTTTCTGTTGCTGCTATTGTCATTATCACAGGAGCAAGTAGCAGTGATAAGTTTACAGTGATGTATTACTAGCATTGCGATCATTACTAACAAGTAATTTAATGTAAATTTCTATCATTACTTCCGTTTGCACTATAACCACAAGTATAACAACCTGATATTTTCCCTGATACAGAATATTAAAGCTAAAGAACCAAAATGTACATCAAGCCAAAAAACAAATGATCGCTGACACTACTATTGCATAACTTGCTACACTCTAACGGCTAATAATAAAATTGCTAATAGTCATAATAAGACGTAAATACCAACACAGAGACTATTATTACTCTTCAAAAACCTTCCACACTCACCGATGGAGTTGAAGTCGTTTTCGCAGTGTCCCCAGGGCAGGACGCTGGTGAAGGAGGCGAAGGTGTAGAACAGGGTCCACGCGAGGATGATGTTGTAGTAGATGGCCACGAGCGCAGAAACCACAATCATTCCCCATCCAAGACCTGGGGGGGGGGGGGGGGGGGATTCGGTCTTAGTTTGCACTGATTGATTGACTGATTCACTTACTCGTATGAGTGATATGGTGACGAATCGTGCTACTCCCATTCTATCACGACTATGGCAACTATCATGAGCATAACTATATTCATATCTGATTACGTTTTTTTCTTCTGAAATATGTATTATGTTACAATTATAATAAACTATCTTCTATGCTTCATCCTACCACGCCGAGCAATCCATCGAAATTAAAATATCCCCTTGCTACCACTTTACAGATCCTTCCAAGAATCAAAATCAATCAAGTCGAAATATCAAAGAAAATGCGAACAGAAACTTACCAGAGAAAATGGGAGCCAGCTTAGGGAAGAGGATGTTGGGTCCCAGACTGACGTACTGTCCGAGGGCGAGCTCCATGAAGAACAGAGGCAGGCCGGCGCACAGCAACATGATAACGTACGGAATCAGGAAAGCGGCTGTGGGGGTAAGAGTGAATTATTAATGGAGGTAATGAATAAAGGAGAGACGGAATAAATGTTAGAGGAATTAAATTAGTTATTGAGTAAATGAATCGAGGAATTATTTGGGCAAAGGAAGAAAAATGCTTTCTTGATCAAATATGAAAAATCAACAATATCAATAAAGAAAAGACATACAACATTTAATTTACAATTAAATTCAAAATATTTCACACACATTCGTACAAAACAAAAAACAAAAACATTCAAACAAAATTACAAATGCGTGAACAATGAACACCAACATATCTGAAGCGCGACATGACATTACATTTACACGGTAAAGGAATGAAGCCCTGTTGCCAAAATAAGCATTGCGTCACTTCAATTCATCGCCTTTTTACCCGGTAATGATCACAAGGTCGTTCGTTCAGGGAGAATGCGGAGCCACTATCGCTACCGTTCTTTTAGCGTGAGTGTTTGATAATTTCGGTGTCCTTAAAAGTCCTTCAGTCGTTTGGCCGTTCTTTTACCCTCTTACACCCACAGCAAAGGTCGTTTTTCAGAGACGGTTAACAGGTATTTCCCACCGACGTTATTCCAGTGCCCCCCCCCCCTTATACCCAGTATTTCCCTTGAGCCACTTCCCTCTCCCCCTTATGCCCAGTACAAAGCCGTTCCCTTGAGCCACGGCCCGCGCACTCACCGCCGCCGTTCTTGTAGCAGAGGTAAGGGAACCTCCACACGTTGCCGAAGCCGACGGCGTAGCCCAGGCACGACAGGAAGAACTCGCACTGGTTCCCCCACGTCCCGCGCTCCTCCTCGGCGTCCAGAGCCTCCGTCGAGCCAACGTCCTTCTTGTCCTCCTTCCCCATGGTGCTGATGCTGCAGGAGGGGAAGGCAACATTAGAAATAGGATGGAAGAGGAAGGGAGGTGGAGGAAGGTAGACGTAAAGGTAGGATAAGGAGAGAGGGGGGAGGAGGGGAGGGAGGAAACGGGGAGGGGGAGGAGAGGAAGCTAGAGGGAGAGGGAAGCTAGAGGGGGAGGGAAGCTAGAGGGGGAGGGAAGCTAGAGGGGGAGGGAAGCTAGAGGGGGAGGGAAGCTAGAGGGGGAGGGAAGCTAGAGGGGGAGGGAAGCTAGAGGGGGAGGGAAGCTAGAGGGGGAGGGAAGGGCGGGAGTAGGGAGTGGTAGAACGAGAGGAGGGGGAGGGATTGGAATACAAAAGAAAAGACAGGACCATGAATGCTAATACATGAATAAAATATGAGCAAGAATATGAACAAGTTTACGAATTCAAGGGAAATAAAAAATGATAGTAGTATAAATAAATAAAAAGGATTCACTGCAGGAGAAAACTACAGCAGCTTAATTTGGTAACAAGTAAAACAATGAGAATATAATCATTGAAATTAACTATATCAATATAATAATAATAATAATAATAATAATAATAATAATAATAACAACAACAATAACATTTATAAAAATGATCAGAGCAATAATGATTATCATCGGCAGTACTAACAATAGTACTAAACAAAAAATAAATTATAACATTTTCCTAGATGATAATTTCCTAATAAACACGCTGAAGAAATGTGTAATAATCAGCTTGATATAAACTGATAACGAGCTATGATTAAAATAAGGGTAAAAATATAATAACAACAAAACGTAAAAGAAACAAAAAAGTAAACACATAAGGAGCTAGCGTAATGACACACTGCTAAATGTGTTACACACGTAAAATTCCAGCAGTGTGAAAATACAAAAGAACGCGAAAGAAGACAGAAGACAATGCGAGATATGAGAACATCCACTAAAAAAAAATATGAAAAAATGCACTTACGTGACACAGACGACAAAAAAAGAAGTTACTCAATATGCCAGGCACAAATGAAGCACACCAAACGTAGAATCAAAAACAAAACAGCAAATCAAAGAAATCAAACACGCACACAAACACAAGAGAGACTAGTGTGGAGAACAGCTGTTTCCTTTCTTATTGGCGTGTGAAGTTAAGACCACACTTATCTGCACTGATAACTTCTCCCGGTCGCGTCCCGGTTCTCACTCCTTCTCGCCAGCGTCTTCGGCCACTGAAAGTGACGTCTTGACCCTCAGGAGCTCTTCTTTAACCGAGAATTCATTGCTAATCTGGAGCAACTTTGCCTTGGGTTGCAATACGTTGTCGATTTTTTTTAATGACCTTGTAAAATCTGGATTCACCACCAAGGATGTAGCTTAGCAATTACAATTTAGAAACTTAGTAATAGGAATGATCGACATTAAAGTATTTACTAAATAAAAAAAATAGTATTTCCTGAAAACCGGGATGTGGGTCACATACAAACATCCTTCTTAAAGGGGCTTACAGCTTAGAACTTTCCCACTTTTTGTTCAGAGTAAAAACGAAGATTAGACAGGAGATTGTTCATTATAATCTGGATATTTGAAGGAGTTATTCGCCTAATTCCCTTTCTTTAAGGACCGAAGAGGAGCAGCATTATAAATAGGAATGTATGACGTCAAATTAATGGAGATCATCCGGTGTTTAGTAATAAAAGAGTAATTAAATGATGCGAAAAAAGCGACTCATCCGGGAGATTTCAACGCGGCATTAGCAACCAATCCAAGGCGGGATTATTTTTCTTCTTTTTCACCTCCTACCCCTACTCCTTTTGCTAACCATAACCCTTCCTCTCTCTCCTGTTTCTGCCTGTCGTCATCGTCGTCGTCATCGTCATCGTCATCGTCATCGTCATCGTCGACCTTGGCTATATATTACATTTATCACTCAACTGAGATTCCAATTGAATATAAATTTCAACGAGAATATTAACAAGAAAAATAACCTTGCAACAAACGATAAACCCAACACTTCAATCTTTCAAAATCCAAGTCCTACTTGTCATTTTCCTCTTCCGTTTTCTTCCGTTTTCTTCCGCGTTAGACCCGGTGACTAAACGACCTTTGAGAAAATTAGGGAAGGTAACTTAAAAGTCATGTTACCTCGAGTTTCCTCCCAACACGCAACGTAGCAATAGATCATGGGGGGAGGGAGAGGAAGAAGATTGATTTAGACAGGTAAAAATTCTAAGTATAACGTAACTCATTCGTCAGAGGATGCTTTTTGTGCTCCACTTTAAAGAAAAAAAAGTATGAAGTGAATTTTATTGACACGCCAATATTAGAACACCTCATCCCTGAACATAAACCAGAAACATTTTAAACAAAAATAGACAATCAAAATGTACATCTCCCTTCTTAAAAGTGACAAACGCTCTGGTGTGTCAAGCCCCGACTTCCTCACCGCCCCCCTACCAGCCCCCGCGCCCACGCCCGAGCACGCATTTCGAAGGTCATGTGCTGCTGCTGCCGGTTGGCTGTCTGCGAATGGCGTTTGTCTACTGCCTGCTTTTGGGTCGATGTCGGTTGTCGGCAGAATGACTGTCGGTTGTCGGCAGAATGACTGTCGGTTGTCGGCAGAATGACTGTCGGTTGTCGGCAGAATGACTGTCGGTTGTCGGCAGAATGACTGTCGGTTGTCGGCAGAATGACTGTCGGTTGTCGGCAGAATGACTGTCGGTTGTCGGCAGAATGACTGTCGGTTGTCGGCAGAATGACTGTCGGTTGTCGGCAGAATGACTGTCGGTTGTCGGCAGAATGACTGTCGGTTGTCGGCAGAATGACTGTCGGTTGTCGGCAGAATGACTGTCGGTTGTCGGCAGAATGACTGTCGGTTGTCGGCAGAATGACTGTCGGTTGTCGGCAGAATGACTGTCGGTTGTCGGCAGAATGACTGTCGGTTGTCGGCCTTAGTTCTACTGCTGATTGTTAACTGTTGATTACCTGATGTCTCTTAGTTGCTGTCCGTCGACAGTAGTTTGCTGTCGACGAACCACAATTAGCGTGGCTGCACAGGAGAACGCAGTGACTTCCGCTCAAGGCAGTCGAAGGCAAGTTGCGGACACGAACGAGATGTTACCAGTTTCCGCCAGTCACCCGAGTGGAAGCGAATTTAGACGCCGCAGTTACTCTTTAGAAAAAAACATTGGTCACGTAAAAATAATGATCAGTCTCCAATTTTCAAAGATTTTGTATTTTTCCCGCTTGCCTCTTCCGCTTCGGAAAACCGATGAGTAATTTCACTCTTCAAGCATGTTGTAGAATCTTTTAGCATTATCTACATTTACAACAATTTTCAATTATCTACATTTATTCAAACAAGTTACGATCTTTGAACATTTACATTTATCTGTCCATTATATTTTTCTCTTTTATTGTGTGCAAGGTTGCATTTCATTTCCGTGACATACAGAGCAAGCCATCCATAGAAGGAAAATTGTAAGAGACAATCAAAACATCCTCTCATGATAAACTAATTGATGTTCGTCCGTTCTCGATAAAGATTTACTCCGCGACTGTCCATATTAACTTTTTGTTCAACATCTAAGCAAGCAGTGTGACGTGAAAAAAGGAGAATTTCTCCTAATTTTCCATTTTTCCCCCTAGTCTTCCTGCACAAGGCTTCGATGAATGACTGACAGCGTGCAGATGTCGGCCTATTCAGTCACATCCGCGCGGGTCCCAATTAAGCCAATTAGATTCGGCAACGAGGGCGTGGATGCCTTGTTATTTAGGAAACAATTTCATTCTTTTCTAAAACTCAATTTGGATGCGAGTGGATTTCTCGCCGCCACAAAAGCATTCCTCGCTACTGGATCATGTGCGTTGTGTTGGTAGAGGGGTTCAGAGTATTATCAAATGTGCGTGATAAATATGGTACACATGGCATACACACACAGACACTGATCGCAATTGTACTCTCGTGTGTGTTCATGTACCATATAGACTACATACAGATACAACCTTATTCTAAAGGTACTCTCATTCACACTAATTGAATAATTTACTTGAGAAAAAAATATTCTAAATGTCGATTCCTGTGCCTGCAGCCTCACCAATGGAGGTCTCCTACAGTGTGCCTTGCTGTCCCCCTTCCTTATCCCTCTTCCCCCTCCTTATCCCTCTTCCCCCTCCTTATCCCTCTTCCCCCTCCTTATCCCTCTTCCCCCTCCTTATCCCTCTTCCCCCTCCTTATCCCTCTTCCCCCTCCTTATCCCTCTTCCCCCTCCTTATCCCTCTTCCCCCTCCTTATCCCTCTTCCCCCTCCTTATCCCTCTTCCCCCTCCTTATCCCTCTTCCCCTCTCCTTGTTCTTCCTGGAGACAACCGTCTGCCCTTGACGGAAAATATACGAATACAATTACAAAGGGAGAGACGGCGACCGCAAGTCTTGGCCTGTTTTGCAAGGGCAGTAAAACCAAGGTGTTGCTGCCATTATAAGCCGCAGAAGGTTTTGCTGAGCGATAATACGAAAGAGGAAGTAGGAGGGAAGGAAAAAGAGGAGGGACGCAGGGGGGGGGATATGAGGGAGAAAAAAAAAATATATATATGAGAGAGAGAGAGAGAGAGAGAGAGAGAGAGAGAGAGAGAGAGAGAGAGAGAGAGAGAGAGAGAGAGAGAGAGAGAGAGAGAGAGAGATACAGATACATTATATTCTAATGGGATCTTAGCATGAGGACAAGCGCCCCCCCCCCCCCCCTTCCCGCTCTTCCACATTCATCTCTTCAGGAAATGACTCATCTTACCCTCACGTCCGCCCGAGGGATGCTGTTCCATCAGGTACCGACCGGCCTCGGGTACCGGGGACCACCTCTTGTCCCGGTACCTTTCCAGGGAATTCCCTCGGCCGCTTGAGGAAGACTCATTTTACTACATCCCTCCCCGTACCTATGCTGGCCCTTGGCTGTTTATGCATTCCCTTGGGCAATCATCGTTTATTTATACAGTTCTGCAATCATCGCTACTCGCCACTCGCATTTTCATCAATCATAATCACTTTCGTTCTCCTTCCATCACCACCATAATCATAAGTAAACAACGAAACGTGGAACAAACAAAAGAAGTAAACAATCCATCTCTGACCGAGAATCACCCAACCGCGTCCTTCACCATTACGCCCAGAGAAACCGGTCGGGATATGAAAGTGTAAACATGAAGAAAAAAAAAAAAACACGCTCCATATATCATTAACTTCTAATTCCTTTTCACTTTCACTCACTCTCCTCCCTCCCCGAAAGTCGAGAGCGAACGATGCTCCAAAGTGAACGCTAACAAGGGACGCGTTTAATAAAGGTCTGGGTGTTTTCGCGGACTTCGAGAACGCAAAGACACACAACAAAACAATCCGCCATTGTCTCTGTCTTATCTGACAGACTCTTGTTAATGACTCTGGTGGGGGCGTGGCGCTGTTTGTTTGTTTGCTTCCGGTGGTTTTTGTTTGTTACAGGGAGCAGGCTAATAAAGGAAAGACCGACGCACTCCTAGATAAGTTTGCTGATTATTGAGAGATGGAAGTCGAGCGGGAGGGTAATGGACGGGGATCACGAAGCGGCCTTGGCGGGGGAAGGTGGCAGAGGAAATGGCTGATTTGGTAAGTAATTAACAACGGATGACGTACGTGGTTTCTTCACTCCGCAGTTTGTTTTTTTGTGAAGTTTGGGATGACGATAACGTTCATGAAGATGAACTGCTGACTAATGGAGAGGAAAAACAAGAGAATAATAATGATGTCCATTAGTCGGCTTTATTATTTTCGAATCTGAGATTGTATATGAGCTGGAAAATAATCTGATATAATGGTTGTCCCTGGCGGAAGTCCAGCAGAACTCGCGCCTTGACACTGACCCCGTGCACAAGCTGCTCACCTACAGACTGCAGCTGCCGCACAGGCCCTGCTCGAACGCCTTGTCAAGAAAGCAAGATGCTTCCGTAAGAATAAGGTTTCTACCAATAGCTTGTGTGCGAATTACAAGATCTTGAAGCTTAATTCACATCTAATTGAAATTTATGACCAACTTTTACTCTTCTTTTCCACCACGTTGGCCTGAAAATGGTACCACACACGCTACATTTACAAAAAGATCTAATGTCTAATTATAATCTAATTGAATCTTTCTTTCCCGGGCCCACACTTTCACCTGTTTCCTACCAGGGTTGGCGATGTAGCTATATACGGGGCGAGATTTCTTTGTACACGTCGCTATCTGTAAATCAATATAAAACCCCAAGGATAGCCTATACGAGTTTGTCCTTGTATGACGAAGGCTGATCAAAGTAAAAGCCCAAACACCATTTTCCTCCTCGTTTGTCCTTCCTTCTTTCCTCCCCTATTCCTCTCTTGTTCTACATCCTCCATCTATATCACCACACTCTCCACCAAGACTATTTCTACTTTTAGGCTACTACCCTACATATTCCTCGTAGACTATTACTATATCTCCCTCACTCCCTCCATCCTTATCCACCCTACACCCCCCGGCCTTTATCCACCTCCCCTCCCTTTCCTCCCTCATCCAACCCCCTCTCCCTTTCCCTTTCCCTTTCCCTCCCTCATCCAACCCCCTCTCCCTTTCCCTTTCCCTCCCTCATCCAACCCCCTCTCCCTTTCCCTTTCCCTTTCCCTCCCTCATC
>NC_061841.1:11308883-11318883 GCF_019202785.1 Penaeus chinensis
AGGAGAGAAGAGAGTTGAGAGAAGAGAGAGGGAGGGATGGAGGGAGGGAGGATGATTGGAGGGGGGTGGATGGAGGAGGGAGGGAGGGATGGAGGGATGGAGGGAGAGGAGAGAGAGAGAGAGAGAGAGGGAGGGAGGGAGGAGGGAGGGAGGGAGAGGGGAGAGAGAGAGAGAGAGAGAGGAGAAGAGAGAGAAGAGAGAGGGAGGGAGGAGGGAAGGGATAGGGGGAGGGGAGAGGGAGGGAGATGAGGGAGGGAGGGGGAGTGGAGGGAGGGAGGAGGGAGGGAGGGGTGAGGGAGGGGATGAGTGGGAGAGGAGAGAGAGAGTGAGGAGAGAGAGAGAGAGGGGAGAGAGGGTGGAGGAGGGAGGGAGGGAGGGAGGGAGAGAGGGAGAGAGGGAGAGAGGGAGGGAGGGAGAGAGGGAGGGAGGGAGAGAGAGAGAAACCTAAAAATACCCACGACAGAACACGGGCACTGGGAACTGGCTGCCTTCCAACTCGAGGCACCTGGCTATCTTGTCGCCGGGGTGTGTGTGGGGGGTGGCGGGTGGGGGTACAAGAGTGGTAGAACGGAGAGGCGGGGGAATCCAGGAAAGGCAATGGGGGAGAGAGAGAATGAAGGAGGTAAGGATGGATAAAGGGGGGAGAGGACAAGGTAGAGGGGATAGGAGGTGAATCAGGGCGGGGAGGGAGGGTACTAGGAGGTGGTACAAGAGGGAGGGGCAAGGGGGCAGAGAGGGTTCCTGGAAGAATACGAGAGTCATACAAGTAGGAACCTTTTGTCAAGGCGTGGGAGCTTTGAGTGAAGTCGGGGTCAGTAAGAAAGAAGAAAAGACGCACTTTCTTATTCCAAACACCTAGAAAGTAGACGCTTTATATTCAAGACTAAATCACTAATATTTCTCCAGGCGACATAACGGTGGAAGGAGGGGGTAGGGGGGAGGGGATGAGTGCAGGAAGGGAGGGCGAGGGTATAGCAGTCTACGTGACGTCACTTGCCCCCAGGCTACAGTCGAATACTGGCTGTACGGCATTCTTTTATGTACATATTTGATATTCCTATAGCAAATGGCTTATATGATAATAATCTTATACGCATTCTACACTTTGTATACATATAAAACAAACAAAAATAACACACAAGTATAGATCGTAGAGATTTAAATCGCTTCTGACCTCATCAGAACTACGCTGAGCCTTGAACCCCGGGTCGTAGCTACTACATGCAAAGCCCAAGGAAAAAATGACAAGCCGCCCGACTCGCTTCACATGGAACTCAAGGTCCCCATCCATCGCTCATCCTGTCTGCGATGGCTTTTAATAGCGCGCAGTTAGTCTGGTGAAGTGAACTAGGTAAATAACCAGGTGAATAATTAAGTATTTGACTATATAGGTAAGTAGGTAGATAAATGAAAAGCTAACTATATGGGCAGACAAAGATTCCAAAAAGGAATGGTAATAGCGACTCTCCCATCCAATCAAAGCTTCATATATAATGCCTCGATTGGATGCGGAAGGACCTCTTTCCGCTATAGTGCTTCTCTGTATTTCTCCCTCTTTCTTTGTTGTTTGACAAACAATGGCGCCGGAAACCAGTACGAAATCACGGCAAAGGAAGGAGGATGGAGGAGTACACACGTACACACGCATACACAAACATGTACATATATGCGCGCGCACACAGGCGAGTAAGCAAGCATGCACGCATACTGATATGCCAAATGTACAATTTCCCGGTGGCTGGTTCACTTGTATGGAGCTGTGTAATATTTCGGTGTATATTACACGAAATATATCTGTGACGAAAAATCATGTAACCAAATGCATCACGGAGAAACGAAAGGCACCGAGCCAAAGAAAACCAAGCAGATAGACAGGCACAAAAATTATCTGCCAAACCTAACTTTCTAATTCCGACCGACAGGGGGCCGGAGGGAGAGCGGGCAGCGAGATGAGAAGACAAGGCGAGGCCTACGCACACACGACCTGTCACGCATACGACTAACGGCGACGACCTACGACCAATGTATTTCGTGAACTGGATGTCTTCTCGCGGTAACAAGACCCACCCAGATCGAAATCGAGACCGAGGAGCAAACAACTAACGTAATTAGACAGGTGCCTCAAGGTGAAGAAACGGTTGACGGAACTGATCGGTTGCGCTGACGGAACGGAGCGGAGGCCTGCCAGTGGATTCAGATTAGCCTGTTATAGAGGGTGTGTCGTGGGTGTATGTGGGATATGTCTACATACAGGAAGGGAGGGAAGGGAGAGATGTTAAAGGGGGAGGAGAGAGGAGAATCGGGGAAGGGGAAGGGGGAGGGGGGAGGAGAATCGGGGAAGGGGAAGGGGGAGGAGAGAGGAGAGAGGAGAATCGGGGAAGGGGAAGGGGGAGGAGAGAGGAGAATCGGGGAAGGGGAAGGGGGAGGAGAGAGGAGAATCGGGGAAGGGGAAGGGGGAGGAGAGAGGAGAATCGGGGAAGGGGAAGGGGGAGGAGAGAGGAGAATCGGGGAAGGGGGAGGAGAATGTGAAATGAGATGAGGGGACGAAGAATGGAGGAAGGTGAAAGGGATAGTAAGGAAAGAAAAAAAAGAAGAGAAGGAGAGGTATATAGATGGACAATACTACAAGTGAGATTATATAGCCAAAATATGGATCGATAATATAGAAAATATACAAACAAGAGAATATATAAAAATATCCTGAAAAGGGTGGAGCGACAGACGTTAGGTTGATGCTACTGTTCTCATGCTAACCCTGATGAATTTCTAGGAAAATTACACTGAAAAGAAAAAAAATAATCAGATATTCAAAATTGTATAACACGTCACCCCTTGACACGCAACACCACCCACAAATGAGGGCCTAAACCTTATATTATCTGTGTCTGTCTGTCTGGTGATAGCGAAATGACAGACTCAAACTGGCAGGAGAGTCGTACGTCATTCTGCATCATTATGTCACTGTTAGGGCTAGGGAAGGGAGGGAGGATGAAAGGACTGGGGAGAGAGGAAGGAGGGAGAGGGGAGGGAAGGAAGGGGGGGAGAGGATAGGAGGGGAGGAGAGGAGAGGGGAGGGGAAGGAGAGGGGAGGGGAAAGGGAGGAGAGGGAGGGGAGGGAAGGAAGGGGGTGAGAGGAAGGAGCGGGGGGGGAAGGAAGGGGAGAGAGGAGAGGGAGGGGGGAGAGGAGAGGAGAGGGGAGGGGAGGAGGGAAGAGGGGAGGAGAGGAGAGGGGAGGAGAGAAGGGGGAAGGAGGAAGAGGAAGGAGAGAGAGAGAGGAGAGAGGAGAGAGGAGAGAGAGAGAGGAGAGAGAGAGAGAGAGAGAGGAGGAGAGAGGAGAGAGAGGAGAGAGAGAGAGGAGAGGAGGGAGGAGAGAGAGAGAGAGAGAGAGAGGAGAGAGAGAGAGAGAGAGATGAGGAGAGAGGAGGGAGAGAGAGAGAGGGAGAGAGAGAGAGAGGAGGAGAGATGAGAGAGGAGAGGAGATGAGAAGAGAGAGAGAGAGAGAGGAGTGAGGAGGAGAGAGAGAGAGAGAGAGATGAGGAGAGAGAGAGAGAGAGGAGAGAGGAGGAGAGAGAGAGAGAGAGAGGAGAGAGGAGAGAGAGAGAGAGAGATGAGGAGAGAGAGAGAGGAGAGGAGAGAGAGAGAGGAGAGGAGGAGAGAGAGAGAGAGAGAGATGAGAGAGGAGAGAGATGAGAGAGAGATGAGAGGGAGATGAGGAGAGAGGAGAGGAGAGAGAGAGAGAGAGGAGAGAGAGAGAGGAGAGAGAGATGTGAGGAGGAGAGAGAGAGGAGAGGAGAGCGAGGAGATGAGAGAGAGAGAGAGAGAGGAGGAGAGGAGAGGAGAGTGAGAGGAGAGGAGAGAGAGGAGAGAGAGGAGATTGAGAGAGGAGAGAGAGAGAGAGAGAGATGAGAGAGGAGAGAGAGAGAGAGAGAGAGTGAGAGAGAGAGAGGAGAGAGAGGAGAGAGAGATGAGAGAGGAGAGAGAGAGAGGAGAGGAGGAGGAGAGAGAGGAGAGAGAGAGAGAGAGAGAGAGAGAGAGAGAGAGTGAGAGAGAGGAGGAGAGAGAGAGAGGAGAGTGAAGGGAGAGAGAGGAGAGAGAGAGTGAGGAGAGAGAGAGAGGAGAGGAGGGAGGATGAGAGAGAGGAGAGGAGAGGAGAGAGAGAGAGAGAGATGAGAGAGAGGAGAGAGAGGAGAGAGAGAGAGAGAGAGAGGAGGAGAGAGAGAGAGAGAGGAGAGAGAGGAGAGAGAGGAGAGAGAGGAGAGGAGAGAGGAGGAGAGGAGAGAGAGATGAGAGGAGAGAGAGAGAGAGAGAGGAGGCACGAGGGATTCAGCAGAGAGATCGAGAAGGAGAGTTTGTGTAGAGAGCGAAGGGAGCGCACGGAGAGAGAGGGGGAGAGGAGGGAGAGGGGGGGTGGGGAGAGAGGAGAGAGAGGACACTATAAGGAATCGTGAGGGGAGTGGTATATTGTCGAGTGTCGGAGAGTGACACGCAGAGATTGCCGACTGAGAAGAGTACGAGAGGAGGAGAATGATGGAGAATTGCGAGTAGAGATGATGAGAGTACTTGGCACGGAAGATAGTGAGAAGAGAGAGGCAGATGCTAGAGGGACGACGACGAGAAGTTGTGGGTTGGAAGAGTCGAGATGTAGGAGAGTATGAGATGGGTTGCCAAGAGAAGCGAAGGGATGAGAGATGTGACGTAGAGAGATGAGGTGAGAGAGATGATGTAGAGAGTTGAGAGGAGAGAGATGAAGATGACGTGAGAGAGAGAGCGAAAGGCGGGAGAAGGGGGGAATGGAGATTAGAGAGAGATGAGAGGGGAGAGATGTATGGGAGGAGGTAGGCAATGATGATGGACTGTGAGGGGAGGGAGCGCATGTGACGGAGCACGACGAGTGAGTCGTGTAGTCAGCGTGCTGAATGATAGTATGTCAGGTAGAGAACGAGGAAGACGTTAGAGTGTAGAGGGAGAGTTGTGTATTAGAAGATCGAAAGAAAGAGAGTAGAGTACGAGAGAATGAGAGAATTGAGAAGGATGAAGGATGTTAGAGGAGTGGGAGTCGTGGAGAGTGGAGGGGAGAGAGGAGAGAGGAAAGGGGAAGGGGAGGTGGAGAGTGGAGGAAGAGGGAAGAGGCGGATAGAAGAGGGAGAGGAGAGCGGTACAGATGAAGGAGGGAGGGAGGGAGAGGGAGAGGAGAGTAGAAGAGAGAGGAGAGAGAGGGGAGAGAGAGAGGAGAGGGAGGGGAGAGGGAGAGGAGAGGGAGAGAGGAGAGGGAGAGGGAGAGGGAGAGGGAGAGGGAGAGGGAGAGGGGGAGAGGGGAGGGAAGGTGGGGGTCAGTAAGTGAGGGTGAAGGCGAGTGGCAGGGCATGTGTTCCCAAAAAAATATGAGACAAAGACAAACTTTCTCTGGAACAACCTTAGTGTTTGTTCGACCTTGACGGGACGAACTATGATCAAAGTATACATTGTAAACTGAAGTAGATCCGGCTGAAGAATGAATCAGCACGCGCCCTTATTAATCCATTTACATTTTTCTTCAAGAATTGTTTTGTGTTTTCTCTGCATATTCGACATCACGAAATTTAACCACATAACGTGAAAGTGTGAAAGTGTGAACCCTAATAACCTTCACTACCCCCTTTAGTAGGGACCAAACGGCAGCGCCATCCCCCCCCCCCCCCCGCACCCATGCAAGTAACTTGTCACAGTACTGTTGACTTTCACTCTTTTCAGCGACCTTCACCCTGGAGACAAAACATTTATTTCCTGTTTTTACAGACATGCTATCTTCGATTCGGCTTGATACAATCCTTAACCTATTTACCTTATTCTTATCAATTTCAATTTAACCAAGTTATATATGTGCAATGTTGATATTTCTTAAATTTGCAATTACTTTTTGTAGTTTCAATAGTCAACCAGAATGCATGGGTGTTAGTAACAGCTGCTTAAAATGACCTCAAATCACCGTACAAACCACAATTCGAGGCTTTGAGAAAATCTATAAACATATCTTCTCTGGCAAAATAAAGCAAGGAAACATTTAACAAAATATATGGTTATCGTAGTCTAATCGGCATAGATTAACTAAGCGTTAAATATTACATAACATTTTCATGATACGACTGAATAATCTCCAGCTGGAAAGTTGAAAGCTAGTATACGATATCTATAAACCTCTTATCCAATCCATCCAGGGATAAATCTCCAACACAGTTTCCAAGACCCTCCACATCCTAGAGGCTCCTTCCATCTCCCTCTCCCTTTCACCTCTGCATCAAGGTAGTTATGTCAGGCCGCCCAAGGTCTAGTGGCATTCTATGGTGTAGCGGCTCTATGGTAACAGGGCAAGGCGTACCCGTGTCTTTTTGGGTGTTATATCGCGAGAATATAAATGAAAGGTAAAACTTGCACTATACCTCTGCGACTTTTAATTTTCCGATACGATTACTATATTGTATTAACGTGAAAATTGTCCTGATGAAAAAAATGTACATCTGGCATTGCTAAATAACAAAAATGATCAACAAAGTTATAACCGTGCGATAATCTGAACAAAAACTCCAACAGTAATGGTCATCAGACGATTAAAATAATAGGCAAGATTATATCTATTTCCCTTTCACCATGAACAGAGAAACTATTTTTTTATCCGCAATGCCAACAATAATTAAATGAAAGATTATGGAAGTTCTAGGAAAAATTCACATCGGCGTGCATAATCATTAGCATTTAACACATTCGCTCAAAAATCGAATTTGGAAAAGAAGCACAAGCCACACATCAACCATAAGGTAGATGGAGTCCGCTTTGAACCTGACATCTGAAGTCCATATCAATGCAGATTTTAGGAAAACTTTAGGAAATGTCAAGCGGTAAGAGGCGAGCCACTCAAAGAGAAAGTTGAGACGGGATTCCCCTCTCCCCTCCTACCCCCTCCCCACCCCCTAATCTTCACCTCCTCCCCCAGACCCGTTATGCTGCTCATTGGTCAGTGTCCCGCGCGGGCCGAGACAGGTGGGCGGGTCGAGGGCTCTCCCGCACATATACTACCTCTAGTTGTATCTCTCTTCTTATTAAGAAAATGTAAATGGTTGATAGATTAGTGAAGATGAAAGGGAAAGAGCGAGAAAATATTCTTTTTCTTACACGAAATCCTTTTGACGCCATTACTGCGTGGCAGGTTGGGGCGCAGTGGGCAATGATTTGCCATTTTTACATTCTCATTCTTACTCATTCTCTCTCTCTCTCTCTCTCTCAAACACACACACACACACACACACACACACACACACACACACACACACACACACACACACACACACACACACACACACACACACACTTTCGCTATAGCAAAGCGAAAAGGTACAGAGGCATGGCGTGGCATAAATCACAACCATTCTTTATATGGTCTCTTTTGGTTGATAATAATGCCGCACATTATGGAAATGGATGATAAGAGAAACGGCACGGTGTCAGCGCCGACAGGGAAAAACACCGCTAATTGGCCAAGCTTTATGCCGGTTCATTCACCGCCTCGGATTTCGCTGCTGACGACGGCCCATTGTCCGGCCGCTCACAAAAGGGGAGGAAGGGCTTTGGCGCCTCGGTTGTCACCTGTTATTCGTGAGGTTTGGCTAGGAGCAAACGAAGTGGAAAACAAACGAGCAAAACGAGGAATAACTAATACCAAGTGACGATAATGTTCGTAACGTAATAGCAATAACGATAATACGGGAAAATGCCAACTTTGGCAGCGGTTGACGCAGTTTCCTCGGGTGGCTGTCTTCCGATGTTTTGTTTTTATTTGAATGACAGGGTATTAGGCAGTAGAATTCAGCAAAATATTACAAAAAAACATCGGATATTACCAAACATCACTAGGAATACAACCGTATTCCGTTTTTACTTGAAGACATTATTTTACAAAAGCATAAATAGCAGTTGCCGTGGTAAAGAGTAACATATTATATATCAATTGTGCCGTTTGGTATGTATACTGCTACAAAGATATTTTATAGAACCCCACAAGTCGTTAAAGAATCTGTAAACTTTTTTCCCCCAACATAAAAAAGATACGTGGGAAGGAAAATCACAAATCAAAGATGTTATGAAACGACATGCCATAACTATGATCTAACGTGAAAATGGTTATAACAAGCGAGCGAGGTAACGCGAAGTAGAGATCGCGGGGTGTTGACACACTTTCTATTCACACCTGAATTCTCATACTAATCTATTTACAATGAAATCCTCCGTCTTACTTTAAGGAACGGTAAGCCTAAAATCCCCCGAAGCACTTCTTCTTCCCCCCCACCCACTCCCCTTCCCCCCCACCCACTCCCCTTCCCCCCCACCCACTCCCCTTCCCCCCCACCCACTCCCCTTCCCCCCCACCCACTCCCCTTCCCCCCCACCCACTCCCCTTCCCCCCCACCCACTCCCCTTCCCCCCCACCCACTCCCCTTCCCCCCCACCCACTCCCCTTCCCCCCCACCCACTCCCCTTCCCCCCCACCCACTCCCCTTCCCCCCCACCCACTCCCCTTCCCCCCCACCCACTCCCCTTCCCCCCCACCCACTCCCCTTCCCCCCCACCCACTCCCCTTCCCCCCCCACCCACTCCCCTTCCACCCCACCCACTCCCCTTCCCCCCACCCACTCCCCTTCCCCCCCACCCACTCCCCCCCCCTAACCCTCATCACCCATATCCCCTCCTCTTACCCCCCCCTTCCCCACAACACAATAATTTCGGTTTCATTTTCGGAAAGGAGAGAGGGGGGAGGGAAGAAACAAAGGGAAAGAGAAAGCGGAGAAGAAAAAACAGGGAAAGACCAAGAGAGATACCTAAACAAAATGTCTCGACGTCACTTCAAAACAAACCTTAAATCCGCGACAATGCACAACACAATATAACACGTCAATGCGAAACAGAAGACAATGTGTTTGCTGTAGCCTGGCAAGCCTTACAGACGGGGTTGAGTAGGAGGGGAGGAGAGGAGAGGAGAGGAAAGGAGAGGAGAGGAGAGGAGAGGAGAGGAGAGGAGAGGAGGAGGAGAGGAGAGGTGAGGAGAGGAGAGGAGAGGAGAGGGAGAGGAGAGGAGAGGAGAGGAGAGGGGAGGGGAGGGGAGGGGAGGGGAGGGGAGGAGAGGAGAGGGGAGGGGAGGGGAGGGGAGGAGAGGAGAGGAGAGGGGAGGGGAGGAGAGGAGAGGAGAGGAGAGGAGAGGGGAGGAGAGGAGAGAGGGTTAGGGGAGGAGAGGGGTTAGGGGAGGAAAGGGGTTAGCGAAGGGGAGGGGGCTAGAAAAGGGGAAGGGATTAGGGAAATGTTGAGCGGGGGGGGGGGGGGCAACATTCTGTAGAGAGGGCAATACCAAGGGAAAGAAAATGCAAATGCTATTGACAAAACCATTTTATAACACCACGTTTACATTTCAGATTATTACGGTTTTCCTGCTTGTACGTGAGAAAAGACAGATACAAGTGAGAAAGCAGAGAGAGAAAGCAGAGAGAGAGAGAGAGAGAGAGAGAGAGAGAGAGAGAGAGAGAGAGAGAGAGAGAGAGAGAGAGAGAGAGAGAGAGAGAGAGAGAGAGAGAGATATAGAGAGAGAGAGAGAGACACAGGAGCTAAAGATAAAGAAACGGTTCCGGTTTCCGTAATACTATGAACAACGTAAATACACTAAGCACGGAGAACAAATTCGAAAATTATTTTGATGTTTTGACTCCTGTGTCTAATCTTCTATAATTTGACAATTAAAAAATAGATGTTGCTGTGTGTGTGTTTATCGGTCTTCTCGAACGTGTATAGTACGCGTCGCGCACTTTTATTAGTACGACTCGCGCGGGATGTTTTTCCCCGTCACTATGCGGAAATTTGGATGGAACTGCGCCTTTCCACCGCTGCTGTTGATTCCTACTTTTAGCGTTGGTCGTCATGCAACTAATTCCTTTTCCTTAAGCAAGAGGACGCAAGCAAGATGGGGGGTTGCCAGCTACTATAA
>NC_061841.1:11353883-11381383 GCF_019202785.1 Penaeus chinensis
CTCCCACCGAATCGGGCTTGGGTCGCCGAGAGCATGCTTTGGCTCTCGGACTTCTCACTTCGCTTAAATGATTTGAAGTAACATATTCTATTTAACAAGAGGCTATAAAAGGAAAGGATTCTAGTAATTATTTTATTTGGAACATTATATATTGCATACAATATAATTTTCATTCTACTCCTTTGTTTACATTGCCATATTTCCGAATGCGCCGTTCTCTAGTTTCTGTTACAACAACAATTCTGTTTATGTCTTCACATTTTTTCATGTCTTCAATCAATCTTTCACAGTTTTGATTATGGCCAGGTATTAATGAACTTTTGGGTTTCCACATATCGATTTCATGCATATCATAGGCCAAGTAAACTTCATATCTGTGGTCAGATGACGGAAAAGGGGCGAACAAAACACTCTCACAAAACACTTGTTGGGAAATGAAATCTTTCACACTCAGATTACACAGTTTTTCTGTAGTGAAATTGTGCTTCTCCTTATTTTTAATAGGGCTGGTGTGTATGGCCATTTTTCACGAATTCCTCTTTTCAAGATCTTTGCAACTTCATCGACGTAATCATGATGAACAGCCAGGGGAAGAAGTGTTGATGGACGAGAAGTAGCTGCTAGGAAAGCCAAGTTCACAGCCAATCCTGGCATACCTCCTTGAAGTTTCAATAGCAGTTCTGAAAAGAGTCATTCCATTGCTGTTCACAGCGCCTGGTAATCAACACTTCAGAGTGATCCATTGCTTCCTTGTACTTTTGTATCATACCAATCTATATCTTCCTTGAGGATTTCTCGGGGTTGTTTCTTTGCCTTGAATGACACAATCACAGTTTTCGAGAATTTTGTCTTCAGTGTTACATTTCTGATGGCTTCGTAGTACTCTTTCTTTATTTTCTTTATTTTTTCTTTCATATACCAAGGTGATATTGTCTTAATGCCGAATTTGCTATACAGCACAGCAATTTCCACCTGCAACTTGGATAAAATCTGAGATTCCGTAATAGTCAAATTATTGCATGGCAAGCTATCTTTTGAGCATCCTTTTAGTGTCTGGTTACCATGTCCTTTTAAGGCACAGTATCGAGCAAGAATGTCACTCTTCGTCAGTGGTCTAGGTGGCAAAACATCAATGGTACCAAACTCTTTCAGTATACGTGTATCGGCACTGCGCAAACCACCACGTCGAAGTGCCATATTGCCAATGACGAGATCGTCACCACAATGTAGGCGAGCGAGTAATGTGCATTATTAAGGTAGCACTAGTTTATATGGAAATGCATAGTGACTGGGAATCTTTACGGAAGTCCATAGGAATCATTCGCAATGACCTAAGATACCCTATGTTTGATTCTGCCATAATGTCGGATGAACCGAAATGCCCTTCCGTGGGTCATGCGGGTCACAGCCGCCGCACCTCATCCTAGCGCCGGAAATGGTATTATACTTTAATAAAAAATTGCGTATATTAGATATTTTTTTATTTGTCTAATATTGTGCATGTCGTCATTTAAGCATAGTAGGCGCCTGTTTAGCAACTTGCTGAATGATTCTGAAAAAGTCGGATTTATTGAAACACCCTACTGTACATATGTATGCGTGGGTATATATATACTTATGTATATATAAAGTATATATATATGTGTATGTATATATATATATATGCATTCATTTATAAGTATAAATATAAATATATATACAATATATCTACATATGTATGTGTACATACAAACGGACCGTGTGTTTAACCAACACAGCCCTGATATATCAGCGGACAGCAGTGGTAATAAGTACCTCAGACCTTGTGAGAAAGACAGAGTGAGGCACAGAAACAGAAAGAGTGAGAGGGAGGGAGAGAACGTGAGACAGAATACAGAGAAAGAAAAGGAGAAGAGGAAGAACGGAGAGATCGATCCACAAGAGCTGAGGACGAGATAAACGTGATGCATTTGATATATATATATATATATATATATATATATAGAGAGAGAGAGAGAGATGTATGTATATACATATGTATATTTTACATATATATATCTGTACTGTATATATGTATAGATGAATATATATATATATATATATATATATAAATGTATGTGTAGATATATATATGTTTATGATGTATTTGTGCGTAGATACATTTATATGGATATGTGTATACATATATGTATGTATACATATTTGTGTTATATATGTATAATATTAATTTAAATATGTATATACTCATATATACATGTATATTTACATATATGTATATATATAAACACATGTATATATTTTTACATACATATCTATTGCATATATGTACTTATTTGGTATCCATTTCGGTTTATTATTCGCCTGAAGAGGAACTCTTGAAGCATTCGAAACGTTACGATTTGATTAATTTCATCCGTGGCTGTTTTCTTTTTCATATTTGTGTACACATTGTCACCCAATTGTATATACACATTTATGTATACTGTATATTAATATATATATATATAAATATTCATCTACATAATTTTATATGCATGTGTACTTTATGTTTATATATATACATATACATGTACATATATACATATCTATTTGTTGAACAAGCATTCATTAAACTGTTGGATCCAAAAATGTCCAAATTTATTGTCGAGATGTAATTTGGCAGTACAACCCCTCCCTGATTGGATGCCCTTCCTAATCAACCACGCTAACACTTATGCCGCGGCGGCGAATTCATATATATTTATATAGAGAGATAAAGAGATGTATATATGTATATGTATAAATAGATGTGCATATATAAATATGCTATATGTATAAATTTATGTATCTATTTATTTTTATATACATACCTATGTATGTACATACATAAATATAAAACAATATATACTTGTATATGTATACATATCCATATAAAAATATTTACACATACATATACATCCATATAAGCATACATATATATCTATATAAGTATATTTATGAATACAGATATATATTTATGTATATATACATATATATGGAGAAAACGATAGAGAAAGAGACAAAGACAGAAATAGAGGAGACATAGAATGTGAGAGGAAGAGACCCACAAGGTCTGAGGACGAGAGAAAGGTAAATCTCTCCCCCCACCCCCTTTTTTCTTTGTATCTTTCTCTTTCACTCTTTCACCTCCCTCTCTTTTCTCTTTCACTTTCCCTCTTTGTTTGTCCTTCTCTTTCTTTTTATCTATCACTCATTGTCTCACCGTCTCATTCTCTCCTTCCCTCTGTCTCTGTTTCTGTTTATTACAAGGACGATAGGCGAATAAGAGTGAGAGAGAGAAAAAGAGGAGATACAGCGAGAGTCGCTTTTCTCTTATATTCAGCCCTTGTATGTCGCGTTTCCCTCGTCCGCACCTTTAGTGGATCTGTCACTTTCTTCTCTTTCTCTCTCCGTGTCGCCTTTCTCTCGTCCACAGCCCTTGTGAGACAGACAGAAAGACAGAAACAGAGACAGAAAGACAGGGGGTGAGAGACGGAGAGACAGAGAAGGGAGGGAAGAGACCTAGGGACAGAAAGAGACGGAGTGAAAAAGAGGGGGTGGGGGGGAGACTGACAGAAAGACGTAAATAAAGAGAAAGAATGAGTGATAGAGAATAAGTGACAGAGAGAGAGGGGGTGGGGGAGAAGTGACAGACAGACAGAGTCAGAGAGAGAGAGCGAGATAAGGTGGGGGGAAGAGAAAGAGTGAGAGGGGGGAGGGAGAGAGAGAGCGCCACAAAGGTTGGGGACGAGAGAAAGGCGACTCCTTATTTGAGTGAGAGACCCACAAGAGCCGAGGACAAGAGTAAGGAGACTGTCGTCGTACTCTCGTCCTCAGCCCTTGTGGGTTTCTCTCTCCCTCTTCCCCTCTCTTTTTCTTTTCATATGTATATATACCTATATCTATCTCTCACTAGATATATACACATTTATATATATATATATATATATATATATATATATATATAAATAAATATATATACATATTCAGATACAGGTATATATTAGTGCGGATTTAAATGTTTATATGGATATATGTTTGTTTAAATATATATTAAATTATATATGTATATACACATACATGTTTACATGTTTATGCATAAATATTTAGAGTACATATAGGTATACATATTTGATATTCATATTCATTACATCTGTCTACGTATATATTTACATTATATTCCTACACGTATAGGCCGATAATGTAAATACATATATATATAAAGATACAGGTATATTGGTATACAGATATAGATCTCTCTCGCTTTCTCTCGAGTCGCTTTTTCTCGTCCCCAGCCCTTGTGGGTCTGTCTCTATTTGACTGTATCTTTCTCTTTCCCTCCCTCCTTCCGTTTCTCTGACTCTGTCTTTGTCCCTCTCTGTCTCTATATCTCTCTCACAAGGGTTGAGGACGATGGTTAATGGTTAAAAACAAAATAAATGTGATAGGCATCTAAGGTCATGTAGCACCATAGTAAATGGTAGTGAACGGTGGTTGAGTTAGTGATTAGTTGCCAAAGCTGGGCAAAGGAATTGACAAGTGAATGGTTAAGGTCGGGTAAGGTAATGTAAAGGGGTTAGATCAAGTGAAGGATGTATATGCGTTTGAGGAAGGAAAACAGGTTGCCAAAGCAGAAAGTAAGATTCAGTAAGGATGTCTGATAAGATGGAAGGTCGGTGAAAGGAGGATAGGTGGGGGAAAGCAGAGGTACGGGCTGCATCAAAATATGGGAATGACAATAGAATGTGTGGAACTGAAAGAGGGACATTACATAGGGAACATAGGAGTGGATCAGTGTGTGACAGATAGGAGTGTGTTAAACGGGTGTGGCCAATGCGTAAGCGGGCGAGAGCCGTCTCCCACGTCTGTTCCGATGAAATGGAGCTGACCAGAAAGAGATTGCTAGTTTTACAGTAATTTATTAGTACGGAAACTTGACCAGAACGATTGCCATCGGTTATGTAAGATCTTAAAGGGGGGGTAATAATCCGTGGCTGGGATACGTGAGAAATGTGGTTGGTATGATGTGAACATAGCGGCATAGCGTGCTAGAGTATCTTCCTGTTCATTGCCGGGGGTTCTAACATGGCTGGGAACCCAGGAAAATTTGATTGTATGGCGTGTAGATTGGTAGAACCAGTTCTGGATCTTACAAACAAGGGGGTTGGTCGAGTGTATAAATTTTATGAGAGTGAGTTATGGGAGTCAGTAAAAATTATGAAAGAGGAAGAGGGGAGTACGTGTTTCAAGGCAAAAAGGAGTGCATAAAGTTCTGTAGTAAGGACACTGGATTCAAGAGGGAGAGGTATTTGAAAGTATGAGTTGGGAAGGTTACTGCAAAACCAGCACCAGAGGTGGATTTGGAGCAGTCAGTGTAAACGTAAATACTGGAGGAATAAATGGAGACATGGTCAAGAAAATGGGTGAGGAAAGCAGGAGGAATATTTGATTTGGTGGGCCAGGGAAAACAAAGGAGCAAATACAGGGGTAGGGTATAAACCATGGAGGGACAGAATGGGCAAAGAACAGGAGAGGTTGGAGACGGAGAAAAGGGGAATGGGAGAGGAGAGTATCCATGTGAATGGAGAATGGAGTAGGTAAACATGGAGAAGCAAAGTAGGCAGTAGGGATTGGAAAGAGGGGAAGTTGGTGGAATCGAGCATAACATCGGAGATAGAGAAAGGCACGGCGTCGAGAGAGAGATGGTATGCCTGATTCAGTGTACAGGCTCTCAACTGGAGAGGAGCGGAAGGCACCTAGGGCTAAGCGAAGACCACAGTGATGGATTGTATCAAGATGAGCAAGGAGAGAAGTTGAGGCAGAGAAGTAGATATAGCATCCATAACCTAGAGTGGAGAGGATTAAGGTGACATGAAGATGGAGTGTTTTTCGATCTGAGCCCCAGGATAAATGGGATAGGGTTTGTAAAATTCGGAGACGGCGACGAGGTTTTTCTTTGATGTAAAGAATATGGTCTCGCCAGGATAGTTTGGAGTCAAAAATGACGTCTAGGAATTTACCAGAGGAACGGTGTTGGAGTGGAGTGTCATATAAGAAGAGTGAAGGTAGAGGACCTACACGTGTGCGAGAGAAAAGGATGGAGAAAGATTTGGAGGTAGAAAAGCGGAAGCCATGGTTTGTGGCCCAGGAGGAAACTGATGATATTGCAGATTGAAGAAATTGGTAGAGATTTGGTATGGATGTGCCAGAGGCATAGATTGCTAAATCATCAACATATAGTGATGACCGGGTTCCTGGTGGTAGAACTGAGGCAATGTAATTTACAGCAAGAAGGAATAAAGTGGTACTGAGCACACTGCCTTGTGGGACACCTTCAATTTGAGGAAAGAAAGATGATGTGGCAGTGGCAATTTTGACCTGGAAAGTGCATTGGGAGAGGAAACACTTTATGAAGACACCCATGTTTCCACGTATGCCTAGAGAGGACAATTGTTGGAGAATATGGTACCTCCATGTCGTATCATATGCTTTTCCAAGGTAAAAAAACATAGCTAGTACGGATTCATGGCGTGCAAATGCGGATGTAATATATGTCTCAAAATGAGCAAGGGGGTCTGCTGTGCTTCGGGCACGGCGAAAACCAAACTGGGAAGGAGAGATAAGATTGTGGGATTCAAGATGCCACATTAAGCGGAAGCTAACCATTCACTCTAGTAGTTTGCATAAGCAGCTAGTTAGTGCGATGGGGCGATATTCTTGAGGGAGGGTACCCGATTTATTGGGTTTTAGGAAGGGGAGGATAAGAGCTTCTCGACAATGAGAAGGAAAATTTCCTGATGTCCATATGTGGTTGTAAGTTGTTAATAGGAAGGATAATGAGGAAGATGGGAGTTGTCGGAGCATACGGTAGTGAATACCGTCAGGGCCTTCATGAGTGTTGTGGCACGATTTTAGGGCAGCACTGAGTTCAGAGGAAGAAAAGGGAGCATTATAGGACTCAGAAGAGGATAGGGTGAAGATAATGGGGGTACGTTCCCTGATGGTTTTAATAGAAGAGAAGTTTGGAGAAAGGTGAGAGCCACTACTGACCTGGCTGAAATAATCACCCAGTTCATTAGCAACTACGGGAGGATCAGAGATGAGGGTATCTCGAATATGGAGGACGGGGGCTGGATGGGGGGGGGGGGGATGTTTGTCTGATAGTTTATGGATCCGGTGCCAAACATTTGAGATAGATGTAGAGGATGTAATTGAGGAAACATAATTTCGCCAGCTATTTATTTTACTATTTCGGATTGTACGACGAAAACAGGCAGATGCTCTTTTAAAAGAGATAAGGGCTGATAGTTGATGAGGGGTACCTCGTTTGTAGGTACCCCTAGGCTGCACATGAAGTGCTTTAGTGCAATCAGAATTCCACCATGGAACACATTTGGAGGTATAGGGTCTTGAGGTTCCAGGGATAGCTGTATGGGCAGCTCTTAGGACTGTAGTTATGAAAAATTGTAACATTTCTGATACGGATGAGAGGGAAGATGGAGGGGTATGAATAGTAGAGAGTGAAGTGAAAGTATGCCAGTCAGCTCTATCAAAGCACCAGCGTGGGGACTTAGGAACTGGTACTTATGAAGTTGGAGAAAGGAGAACTGGAAAGTGGTCTAGAACTGACCAGTGGAAATCTAAATGAAGAGAAGGGGAGCATAGAGAGAGGTCAATGCATGAAAAAGACTGCGTGTGTGTATCAAAGTGTGTGGGGCGATCTGTATTTAAAACAATAAGATCAGCTGTGGAGAGGAAGCGCTTTAGAGCTCGGCCACGGGTGTTGGTGATAGAAACACCCCAAAGAGTGTGGTGGCAGTTAAAATCACCTACTATGAGGAAAGGTGATTGAAGTTGGGAAATTAGGTTTTCAAAAGCGACAAAGTTAATGGGGTGGGAAGGGGAGAAGTAGACTGAAATCACTGTGATCCAGCGGCGAAGAAAGATACGAATAACTGTACAAGGGAAAGTGGTTTGAAAGGGAGGTATGACATAAGGTGATTTCTGGTTGATAAGTATGGACGAGACATAAAGGGAGTGTGGGGAAGAAACAAAATGGTAATTGGGGATTGGTATTGGAGAATGTGTAAGAAAAGTTTCTTGAAGGCATATAATGGATGGGTTATAAGAGGGAGGATATGTCGGAGGTCAGGTCTGTGAGAGCGGAAACCGCGAATGTTTCAATGAAGGATAGTTATACTTTCGTTGATTTAGTGATAAAGATTGCAGTAAGTGTTGTAGTATTTGAAGGGGAAGGTGCTAGAGGGTGGGATAAAGAATGAGGTTGGGGAGGTGGTATTGTATTAGGGGTGTTGGGAGGTATGTAATGAACACAAGGGATGTGAAGTTAGAATGACCCAAAAATTCGTCTTGAAACCACCCTGTATATACCTTACTTGGTCTTTATGCATATGCATTACTCATATATACCTCAGTTTTTTTTTGTCTGTAGCTATGTAAGATAGAAGTACTTAATTATTTTATAGAAAGATGACGCTTTATTTTAATAGTTTTATATAAAGTTTATATATTTCTATATTATCTTTTTTATTAAGATTGGGAAATTGTAAAGTATAATAGTCTACCCTACAAAGTACTGTTTTTTTGTTTACCACACCATACATTTTCTTTATTTAAAGGGTACACTGTTATATGTCAATAGTACCGTTAAAATAAGGTTGTGTAATTGATATTTTTGATTAAGAAAACAATGTGTACTATCTTTGTTATTGAATAAATTCATTTAAGTTCTGAAAACTATGCATGTATAGGTTAAGAAGAACTATATGTTTGTACTATATGTGATCTGAGTAGACTTTAAATTTTGAAATATATACAGTACTAAAGCCTGATACTATTGCTATAACCAGAGAGAGAGAGAGAGAGAGAAAGAGATCAGAGAAGAGTGCCATACAACAGCCTGAAAGTCTTTTAGATTATCATGAAATATCCGAGGTAAGAAAGAATGTTCAACTGTAATTATATAATTAATAAAGTCATAAGATACTATATATTTGAATTATAGAACAAAAGAAAGTAAATATTTGAGATCAAACTAGAAATTAGAGATAAATAGTATGTCTTCTTCACAGCTGGAGGCTGGCACCTGGCACTGAACAACATCCAGATGTGTCTCTCTCATTATTATTAAGAATTTAAAACCCATTCAAAGCGTAAGTGTTCTTAACATTTATAATTGTATACTATTGAAATGATGTTTAGTCAAAATTTACTAGAATGTGCATACAATTACTCAGATCATGTATAATAACATAAATGCTATACGTAATTTGTTTGTTTGCAAGATATATTTTGTTCTTTTACGAAATACTTATTTAGATTTATAACATTATATTGTTTATCATTCCTAAACTAGAATATTGTTTCTTTTCTAGGAATGGGTTTAATTTTTAGTTTATTATAATGTTTATTTTTGTTTATTGTTTAGTTTATTTTTTTAGTTTATATTTTTAGTTTTTTTAATGGTTTTGCTGAAGATTGGGATTTATTGGTTCCTGGTGCTGTGCACAATAATAGGAAAGAAAATATCTCTTGGGAGCCCAGGAGATGGATGAAAAGAAAAGAAGACAGCTGAGAAGACCAACTAGTGACAAGTTGGAGTAGCTGAATATTTTGGTAAAAGTATGTTTATATTATTGTAAAAGTGTAATGATTTAAGATTTATAATGTCAACTAAAATTTGTAAGCTTATTAAGTGTTTTGATATTACCCCTTCTCTCAGTTACCTCTAAGGTTGAAATTAGATCATAATACCCTGTATGATTAATCCTCTTTTATGGTGTGTGTTCTAAAGGTAAATTTTGGAGAAACCACACCTAGGAAATAACAGATAGTGCCCATCTGGATAAAATATTTGAGTGGTTCTCAGAGGGGGCGCGACAGGTAGAGGGTCTGGGGAATAGGGTACTTGTGACATGAGGGATTCACGTGTGTATCCAGGAGGGAGTGGAAGGGATAAAAGGGATGGTGGGAGAGTTAATATAGGTAGGAGTCGGCGGGGATGGGTTTTGTACGGATGGGGTAGGAGGATTGGGTGTAGGGAAAATATGAGTAGGAGGAGGATGGATGTCGGCAGTCACTTTGGGTGTGGAGGGAGCGGGAATTGTAGAATTTGAAGGTGGATGAGTATCAGTTTGGGACTTTATTATGTAGTTCTGGATATCTTCAAGAGTTTCTGTAATGGGGTTGGTTGGGATGTTTTGTGAGATAAAGGTTTTCTTGGGAGGGGGGGAAGAGAAGTCTGGTGTCTGAAAAATAGGGGCAAAGGAAGTTGGAGGTGATTGTGAGGTAGGAGAAGAGGGGGTGGAACGTTTATTCTGTATGCTGCGGGTAGTGCGGAGAGGGAGAGGGGAAGGTGTTGGGGCTGTAGTAGAGATTGGAGTGTCTGGATTTAGGATTGCAAAAGAATTTGATTAGGTAGAGATTGGAGTGTCTGGGTTTAGGATGGCAAAAGAATTTGACTGGGGAAGGTAGGAGGTAGAAGGGAAGTTAGATGGAGGGGGGTTGGGTTTAGGAGAGGGTGTAGGAGCTTGGGAGGTAGGGGGATTGGCAGAGTGAGCGACATTACTGGAGTAGGGGGTAAGAGAAAAACCTCGTCGACGTGCTTCCTGTCTGGCTTCACGTAGAGTGAGTCCAAGTCTGAATCTGAGAGTTGCTACCTCAGACTCAAATTTGTAGGTGGGGCAGCCTCTATAAAATACATTATGGGGGCTGCCACAGTTTGCACATGTGTGATTGTGCAGAGCAGTTTGATCGAGTATGGCCAGGTTGGGCACATAGTGGGCATCTGGCTGTGGAATGACAGTGTTTGGCTTGGTGTCCTAAACGCCAACAATTTTAGCAGTGACGACAGGTCAGACAGGTAGGGATTCCCCACCTAGGTAAACATGAAAGGGAAGGTCATGTCTATGGTAAGTAATTTTGGCAATGTTTATGGATTTCTTACGATTTCCTCTGGAAGGAATGGAGTAGCATTGCACATATGCTGCATCATAGTCTGTGAGACAGGCGAGTAAGTCCTCTCCACAATCTGACCATTCTTTGTCATAGATTGGGAGGATTACCACATAGATCAGTTAGTTTTGTTAATGTAATGGTTTGGTTTTCTGTTGTTACTGTGACGAGACGGGAGTGGTCGGGTCGACTACGGAAAGAGACTTTGCCTACTTGTTTTTGGAGGCATTGCTGGAAGAGGAGGGTGTTTTTAGAGTAGGGAGGGATCACGAAAAATCGGTTCATTTGGCTGGGCTAAATAGAGTATTTAGCATTCTTGTAGAGGTGGCGGTAATAGAAGTGCGGGATGTGTGGAGGAGGGAGTAGTGTTGAGGGGGGTAGTGTTATGTTGAGGTGGGCAATAAGGTTGTAAGGTAGTAATAAGGGGAGATGGGGTGGTTGATGAAGAAGGTTTTGGGAGTAAAGAAGTTGAAGTTGAGCATGTTGGGAGAGTAGAAATGTTTCATGGGGTTGGTTGTTGATTAGGGTTGATACTGTACTAGTATGCATTGATGAGGGGGTAGTTGTTGCAGTGTTTGGAGCCGTATTCAAAGGAGAGACGGGATTGGGGCTATTTGATAAAGGGGCAAGCCTCATTGCCCCTAAAAGTGGGGTTACGTCTTCATTATTGGCCATGCTAAGCCTTGAGTATGTTGGGAAAAAAAAAAAAAACAGTCCACCCCTCAGGGTCCCCTTGAGGGGTAAGGGCCAGGTATGGCAGGGGAATACCGTGCCCATGGTTCCCTCAGGCCGTTCAGGACTGACATAAAGTCAGCCTTTCATCCTTTCAGCACGGCTCTCACACCTTAGGAGGTGGATAGTAGAAGGGATTGGTGAAGAAACTCAAACGAAAAGTATGAGTGGGAAAAAAGATCATGCAAAATTAGTTGAGTCGATGGCTGAGTCCGAAGGTTGAGGAGTTCCCCATCATTGGGTCTCAGTCTCCGTCTCCTAAGACCCCCTACCGACAACAACGGGCAGAGGATTGTGGGGGGATGTAAACATTAAAGGGGAAATCATGTCTACGGAAAGTAATATTGGCAATGTTAGTAAGGTTCTTACAATGCCTTCTGGGAGGAAATGAGTAGCATTGTACTGATATCGCATCATAGTCCATGAGACAGGAGAGTCTTCTCCACTTGACCAATGGCAAAAGATTGAGGGTTAGATGGGGTTACCATATAGAACAGTTGGATTCGATGCTATAACTTGGTTTTCGCATGTTACTGTGACGAGATGGTAACGGTCGGGTCAGCTACGGAAAGACTTAGTCTTGTTTTTTGGAGACACTGCTGGAAGAGGGTGTTATCAGAGTAGGGAGCTGTGGGAGGGATCACGAAAAATCGGTTCCATTTGGCTGGGATAGAGTATTTAAGATTTTTGTAGAGATGGGGGAAGTAGCACAGGGGTATGTGAAAGAGTACGGCCTTATTGTCCACCTCTCCATAACGCTAAAGTAGTGATAAGTAAGGATGGGGTAGTTGAAGGTTGTGGGGGTAGAAGTGTTGAAGTTGAGCATGTTTTCTAGGGGTTGAGTGTTGACTAGAGTGGGTACTGTACTAGAAGGCATTGTAGAGGGGGTAGTAGTTGTGTTCGGAACCGTGGTCAAAGGAGAGCCTGGGATCAAGGAATCGGGAGAATTTTAATTGGTAGGGCTATTTCATGAAGGGGGAAGTCTCATTGCCTCTAATAATGGTATAACATAATCATTGTTAGCCATAATAGGCCTGGAGTATGTTGGGGAGAGAGAGTACACACTTTAGTATCCCTTCCCTCAGGCCATTCAGGACTGGCACAGTCAGTGTTTCATCCTTTCAGCACGGCTCTTACACCTTAGGAAGTAGATAGTAGAAGGGGCTGGTGAAGGGACAGAAACGAAAGAGGGGGAAAAAATAAGACCATGCAAAATTAGTCGAGTTGCAAGGTTGGGGAATTCCCTGCATTTGGGTCCCAGTCTCCCCCTCCTAAGACCCTCCCACCACGACAACAACGACCAAGGGACATGGGGGGGGGGGGGGGGGGCGAGGACAAGACAAGGTGAGAGTTGCCTTTCTCTCGTTCTCAGCCCTTCCGTGTCGCGTCTATTACATTGTCTGTTTCCTTCCCTCCTTGGCTTTTTTTTTTTTTTTTTTCACTCACTCGCTTTTCCCTTTACTTTCTATATATATACAGATCCCTTCTCTCTCTATATATATTTATGAATATCATTATCATTTTTTTTTTTTACTCTTATGTATTTCTCTTCTCTGTTCGATTCTTCTTTTGTGTATTTTTTAAAGAAATTTTTAAAGAAATCAACTTTTTTATATTTCTTTTTTTTAAGTATGTATTCACTTCTTCGATCCGTTGCCAGACGGGGAATGAACATATACATTCCCCGTCGCATAAACGCACAACGCCATGAACATGACGTTATGCGTTTAAGGTGTACGCTCATTATCGCCGCTACCGGTGCTGCTGTTCTTCGGTAGGCTGTGTTTCATTTGTATATTATATAATTTTCTCTCACTTTCTCTCTGTTTACACAATATATTCATGCATGCAAAATGTAAGCCAACAGTATTAAAGCATTTCTAGCGTGAGAATCCAGGTATAATAGATTCTTATTGACATACACGTATTACCTTTGTGTATTTATGAGTATATACTTGTGCACGCGTACGTACACTTACATGTGTGTATGTATATACATGTATATGTATGTACATGGGTATATGTAGATATACACATGAGCGCGCGCACAAATAGCATTTCTACCTAAGAAGTAGAAATGCTATGTTTACTGCATTTATTCATCTTTCTTCAAATACATGTTTTGAAGTGTCATTGCTACTTTGCCGAAAAATCTTTGCATTGCATAGTCTCCAGTGAAAGTAACTGAAAAAGAAAAATAGCAATTGTATGTCACTTTGCTTGATTTTATGATGTGTTGTGTGTGCTTGAGTTTACTTGCGTGCGTTGCAGTGTGTTTGGAGATATTTTTTTTTATTTTCAAGGTTAGTCATAAAACAGAGATAATAATCTTTATTAGGGTGATAATTGTATCATTATCAATAATTATAATGATAACACCAGCTACAATAATATCAATATAACAGTAATGATAACACCAGCTACAATAATATCAATATAACAGTAACAATAACAAAAATAATGATAATAATGATAATGGTAATTATAATACTAACAAGAATAATGATAATAATAATAACAATTACAAAAAATAATGATAATAATAGTAATAATAGTAACACAAGTGTTAATGGCAATAGTAATTGTTAATGTTATTGTTTTCATCATTATTACTGTTATGACAGTAACAATAATGGTAAAAATATTCATGATAGTAATAGTAATAATCCTTATAATAATACATACATACCCCCAATACAAATACAGTTATATAAACATATTTATGTATATACATATTTATATTTGATATTTACACATATATGTAAATACATAAATATATGTATATATTTACAGATTTAAACATTTATTCATATAAATAAATATATATAGAGAGAGAGAGAGATTATACCGTTATTCACATCTATATAGATTTATACATTTGTTCATAGATATTAAATGATTTATACATTTATTCATATATATATATTTATACATTTATTCATATATATATAACTATTTATACATTTATTCATATATATAATGATTTATACATTTATTCATATATATATATATATAGAGAGAGAGAGAGAGATTTACACATTTATTCATATATATATACACACGTTTATATATTTATATTTATACATATTTATATATTAAATTTATATTCATATATATTGGCATACATTTATTTATATACATATTATATGTATATATATTTATATTGTATATACATTTATTTATAATACATATATATATATTTATATAGCTATATATCTACATTTCTATAAATATTCATATTATATGTATACATATATATTTTTGTATATATACATATGTATCTACTCATGTATACACATATATATATGTAAATGTATATAAAAGTGTGTGTACTTCTCTATATGTTTATATATATACATATATATGCATACATATAGACATACATATTTATCTATACGTATGTGTGCGCGTATATGTATATATGTATATATGTATATATGCATATATGATATATGTAAGTATGTATATATGCATGTATATGCATGTATATACATGTATATATAAGAATATATGTATAGGCATATGTACGTGTATATGTATATTTATGTGTATGTATGTGAATTATGTGTATGTATGTGAATATTTATATATATGTATCTATAAGTATAAGTATATGTATGTATATGTATGTATATGTAAACATATATATGTATATATATATGAATATATCAATATGAATATATTTTTAATCATCAGAACAATTATTCCGAACTTTTCAATCGCGAATGTTAAAGGACTCAAATAACACGAAATTTCAACCTCACAGCCTCATGCAATTTTAACATTGTTTAACTTATTCATTAGATTGCCACATAATTTTTCAGAGAAATGATTCCCGCGAAAATGAAATTAGTCGAAGCCTTTATTTCCACTTCACTCATTCGGCGTTCCTTCCGTCTCTCGTTTGGAGTGCCACTGAGTCGAAGTCCCACTTTGACTGGTGCTGAGTGTGGGATGGTGGGATGATGGTGGTGGTGGTGGTGATGGTGATGATGATGATGATGGTGGTGGTAATGATGGTGAGAGTAATGGTGGTGATGGTGGTAATGGTGGTGGTGATGATAGTGATGGTGGTGGTAACGGTGGTGGTGGTAATGGTGGTGGCAATATTGGCGATGGTGGTAGTAGTGATGGTGGTGATACTAATGGTGATAGTGATGGTGGTAATAGTAATGGCGGTGGTGGTGGTGATGATGGTAATAGTGGTGGTGATGGTGGTAATAGTGGTGGTGATGGTGGTAATGGTGGTGGTGGTAGGGGTGATGGTGATAGTAATGGTGGTGGTGATAGTGATGGTGGTAATGGTGGTTATGATGGTGTCTAATGTTAAAACAATAAATAAGTGATCAGTTAAAACTTTGAAAATAGTCATGATGTACATCGTAATGGTTGAGGAACCAAAGGTTAACGTGACTTCCCATTTATTGTAGAGACGTTGCGTGATGGAAAAGGTGTTCCAGACCATGTGGTTCCAAAGGCGCCCACATCTTGACAGAAATGAGCACAGGCGGAACTCTGTCCTGGCGGAGGGCATACGCAAATGTTCTTGTCGCGCCCACGGGTGTTGTCTGGAGTCGGCTTGACAGATGTGGAGTCTGCAGTACATTGCACAAAGGCCGCCAATGTTGCGCCGTTACAATGGTTGCAGTGTGGCGTCCGGCGGCTGCAGTGTTTTGTAGAGTATGATTGCTTCTGCCCTCTTCTGAACCTGATCCAGATATGAAGGCAGAAAGGCAGACCACAAAAGCGGATTGTACTCCGTAAGACTGCAGATTTGCGACTTGTAGAGTACTGCTACACCAGGGCCCCCTCCAAGAGATGGCTGATGCATCCAAGCTTACTACCCATCACCAGGAATGCTCGGTATCCAACATGTATTCACTGGGAATGCTCGGAATATACCTTTCCTAAGGAATATTTAGAATATATCATTAACTGAGAATGCTTGGGATCTAAATTCACTAGGAATGCTCAGGATCTACCTTTCCTAAAGAATGCTCAGGATATACCATTCACTAGTATTGCTCGGGATCTACCATTCACTAGAATTGTTCGGGATCTACCATTCACTAGAATTGTTCGGGATCTACCATTCACTAGGAATGCGCGGCATCTACCTTTCACTAGGAACGCTCAGGATCTACCATTCACTTATAATGCTCAGGATCTACCATTCACTGGGAATGCTTGGGATCTACCTTTCACTAGGAATGCTCGGGATATAAATACCATTCATAAGGAAACTTTGAGATCTAACTACCATTCTCTAAGAATGCTAAGGATCCACTATTCACTAGCAATGCTCAGGATCTCACTAGGATCAAGCACTAGGAATGCTCAGGTTCTCGCCTTTCAAAAGGGATGATTGGTATCTAATATTCAAAAGGAATCCTCAGGATCTCACATCTATTAACACTAGGTATGCTCGGGATCTAACTACCATTCACCAGGAATGCTAGGGATCTGTCATCCACTAAGAATGCTAGGGATTTCACTGCCATTCACTAGGAATGCTAGGGATCTCACTACCATTCATTAGAAACTACCACTTTCTACAAATGCTCGAAATTAATTACCATTCGCTAGGAATGGTCAAGATCTCTACCATTCAAAAGGAATGATCGGGATCTCACTACTATTCTCTAGGAACACTCAGGATCTCATTACCGTTTCACTAAGACTGCTAAGAATCTCTACCATTCAAAAAATAATAATCAGTATATCTCTATCTTTCACTAAGAATGCTCAGGATTTATAATTCAACAGGAATATTCAGGATCTTACAACAATTAAATAGGAATGCTTGAGATCTCACTACCATGCACCAAGAATGCCTTGGATCTAATATTTAAAAGGAATGCTTGTGATCTCGCTACCATTTAATGTGAATGTGTGACCTCACTAGCATTCACTAGGAATGCTAAGGATCTAACTACCATTTAATTGGAATGCTTGGGAAATACCATTTAAAAGGCATGATCGGGATCTACCATTCAAAAGGAATCCTCGGGATTTAAATACCATTCAAAGGGAATATTTGGGATCTAACTACTATTTACTATGAATGCTCAGGATTTATTTACTATCCCTAAGTACTACTCAGGATCTAACTATCATTCCCTAGCAATGCTTGGGATCTATCTACTATTCATTAGGATGGTTAATGGTTAAGGGCAAAATAAATGTGCTAGACATCTAAGGTCATGTAGCACTATAGTAAATGGTAGTGAACGGTGGTTGAGTTAGTGATTAGTTGTCAAAGTTGGGCAAAGGAATTGACAAGTGAATGGGTTAAGGTCGGGTAAGGTGATGTAAAGGGGTTAGATCAAGTGAAGGATGTATGTGCGTTTGAGGAAGGAAAACAGGTTGTCAAAGCAGAAAGTGAGATTCAGTAAGGATGCCTGATAAGTTGGGAGGTCGGTGAAAAGAAGATAGAAGGGGGAAAGCAGAGGTACAGGCTGCATCAAAACATGGACGTAAATGGGCAAGAGCCATCTCATAACGTCTGTTCCGATGAAATGGAACTGACCAGGAGATCGATAGTTTTACAGTATGTAATTTATTAGTGCGAAGTCTTGACCAGAAAGATTGCCATCGATTATACAAGGTCTTAAAGTATGGGTAATAATCCTTGGCTGGGATACGTGAGAAATGTCGTTGGTATGATGTGGACATTGCTGGTGATTCCAACATGGATGGGTACCCAGCAGAGTTAGATTGTTTTATGGTGTGTGGATAGGTAGAACAACCAGTTCTGGATCTTACAAACAGGGGGGCTGGTCGAGTGTATAGACTTTATGAGAGTTAGTGAGCTATGAGTCAGTAAAATTGTAAAAGAGGAAGTGGGGAGTGATTATATGTGTTTTAAGGCAAAAAGGAGTGCATAAAGTTCTGTAGTAAGGACACTGGATTCAAGAGGGAGAGAGAAGGAGAAGGGTATGGCGTCGAGAGAGATGGTATGCCTGATTCAGTGTACAGGCTCTCAACCGGAGAAGAGCGGAAGGCACATAGGGTTAAGCAAAGACCACAGTGATGGATTGTATTAAGATGGGCAAGGAGAGAAGTTGAGGCAGAGGAGTAGATATGGCATCTATAATTGAGAGTGGAGAGGATCAAGGTAACATGAAGATGAAGGAGAGTTTGGCGATCTGAGCCCCAGGATATATGGCATAGGGTTTCTAAGATTCGGAGACGACGGCAGGCTTTTTCTTTAATATAAAGGATATGGTCTCGCCAGGTCAGTTTGGAGTAAAAAGATAACGCCTAGGAATTTGCCGGAGGAATGGTGTTGGAGTGGAGTGCCATATAAGAAGAGTGCGGTTTGGGGACCTACACGTGCGCAAGAGAAAAGGATGGCGAAAGATTTTGAGGTAGAAAAGCGGAGGCCATGGTTTGTGGCCTAGGAAGATACTGATGATATTGCAGACTAAAGATATTGGTAGAGATTTGGTATGGATGTGCCAGAGGCATAGATGGTTAAATCATCAACATATAGTGATGACCGGGCTCCTGGTGGTAGAACCGAGACAATGTAATTTACAGCAAGAAGGAATAAGGTGGTACTGAGTACACTGCCCTGTGGGATGCCTTCGATTTGAGGAAAGAAGGATGATGTGGTAGAGGCAATTTTGACCTGGAAAGTGAGTTGGGAGAGGAAAGACTTTATAAAGACACCCATGTTTCCACATATGCCTAGAGAGGACAATTGTTGGAGAATATGGTACCGCCATGTAGTTTCATATGCTTTTTCTAGGTCAAAGAATATAGCTAGCACGGATTCATGACGTGCAAGTGCAGATGTAATATGTCTCAAAATGAGCTTCGGACACGGCGGAAACCAAACTGGGAAGGAGTGAGAAGATTGTGAGATTCAAGATACCATGTTAAGTGGAAGTTAACCATTCACTCTAGTAGTATGCAAAAGCAGCTAGTTAGCGCGATGGGGCGATAATCTTGAGGGAGGTTACCCGATCTATTGGGTTTTAGGAAGGGAAAGATAAGAGCTTCTTGCCAATGAGAAGGAAAATTTCGTGATGTCCAAATGTGGTTGTAAAATGTTAATAGGAAGGATAAGGAGGAAGATATGAGTTGACAGAGCATACGGTAGTGAATACTGTCAGGGCCTTCATGAATGTTGTGACCCGACTGTAAGGCAGCACTGAGTTCAGAGGAAAAAAAGGGAGCTTTATAGGACTCAGCAGAGTATAGGGTGAAGATAATAGGGGTACGTTCCCTAGTGGTCTTAATAAAAGAGAAGTGTGGAAAAAGGTGAGAACCTCTACTGACCTGGCTGAATTAGTCACCCAGTTCATATCCGACTTGGAGATGAGGGTATATCGAATATGGAGGACAAGACTAGATGGGGGGGGGGGGGGGGGTATGCCTGATAGTTTATGGATACGGCGCCAAACATTTGAGATAGATGTAGATGATATAATTGAGGAAACATAATTTTGCCAACTATTTGATTTGATATTTTGGATTGTACAACGAAGACAGTGGTTGCTCTATTAAAGGAGATAAGGGCTGATAGTTTGTAGCGGTAACTGTTCCAGGCTGCACGTTTTAAGCGAAGTGCTTTAATGCAATCAGAATTCCACCATGGAACACATTTGGAGGTATAGGGTCTTGAGGTTCGAGGTATAGCTGTATGGGTAGCTCTTAGGACTGTAGTTGTGTAACACTGTATCATATCTGGAATGGATGAGAAAGTGAAAGTACACCAGTCAGCTCTATCAAAGCACCAGTGTGGGGAGTTAGGAAGTGGTACATATGAAGTAAGAGAAAGGAGAACTGCAAAGTGGTCACTATAGGGAAAGTGGTCTAGAACTGAACAATGGAAATCTAAATGAAGAGAAGGGGAGCATAGAGAGAGGTCAATGCATGATAAATAATAAGGTCAGCTGTGGAGAGGAAACGTTCTAGGGATCGGCCATGGGAAGTTAGATTTTCAAAAGCAACAGTAAATGGGGTGGGAAGGGGAGAAGTAAACTGAAATCACTGTGATCCAGCGGCAAAGAAAGATGCAAATAACTGTGCAAGGGACAGTGGTTTGAAAGGGAGGTATGACATAAGCTGTTTTCTGATTGATAAGTATAGATGAGACATAAAGGGAGTGTGTGGAAGAGGCAAAATGATAATTGGGGATTGGTATAGGAGGATGTGTAAGAAAAGTTTCTTGAAGGCATATAATGGATGGGTTATAAGAAGAAAGGATATGACGAATCTCTGGTCTGTGAGAACGGAAACCGCGAATATTCCAATGAAGTTATTCTTTCGTTGATTTATGAGTGATAATGATTGCAGTACGTGTTGGAGAATTTGAAGGGGAAGGAGCTACAGGGTGGGATAAGGAATGAGAGGGGGGAGGTGGTGTATCAGGAGGGGATTAGGAGGTGGAGGGTCTGGGGAAGGGGATAGTTGGGATATAAGGGATTCACATGTGTATCCAGGAAGAAGTGGAAGGGATAGAGGGGATGGTGGGAGGGTTAATGTAGGTGGAGCTGGAGTAGGGGGGGGGGGGTGTTGGGAGGAGGTAGGAGGACAGGGTGTAGGGGGGATATGAGTAGGAGGATGGATATCGGCAGTCAAATCGAGTGTGGAGGGAGCGAGAGGTGTAGAATTTAAAGGTGGGTGGGTTTCAGTGTTAGTTTGGGACTCGAGTATATAGTTTGAATATCCTCAAGAGTTTCTGTAATGGAGTTGGTTGGGGAGTTTTGTGAGACAAAGGTTTTCTCGTGAGAGTGGGAAGAGAAGATTGGTGTCTGAAGAGTAGGGGCAAAGAAAGGTGGTGATTGTGTGGTAGGGGAAGGGGTAGAACGTTTAGTCTGTCTGTTGCGAGTAGTGCGGGGAAGGTGTTGGGGCTGTAGTAGAGATTGAAGTGTCTGGATTTAGGATGGCAGAGGAAAGTAAGAGGTAGAAGAGGGGAAGTTAGATGGAGGGATAGGTTTAGGGGAGGGTGTAGGAGCTTGGGAGGTAGGGGGAGTGGCAGAGTGAGCAACATTACTGGAGTAGGGAGTAAGAGCTCGTCAACGTGCTTCCTGTCTGGCTTCATGTAGAGTAATTCCAAGTCTGAAACTGAGAGTTGCTACCTCAGACTCAAATTTTTAGGTGGGGCAGCCTCTATAAAATACATTATGGGGGCCACTACAGTTGGCACATGTGCGTGATTGTGCAGAGCAGTTTGATCGGGTATGGCCAGGTTGGGCACATAGTGGGCATCTGGATGTGGAACGGCAATGTTTGGCAGGATGTCCTAAACGCTAACAAATTTGGCACTGATGAGAAGGAGGTTGATATGGTCGGACAGGGAGGGATTCTCCACCAATATAATTTTGGCTATAATGACCTCTGGGAGGAATGGAGTAGCATTGTACTGATACCGCATTATAGTCCGTGAGACAGGCGAGTAAGTCTTCTCCACAATCTGATCAATTTTTGTCATAGGGCAATGTACTGGGGAGATAGAAACAGTTCAGGTGCAAGTATTGAGGGTTGAATGGGGTTCTGCAGGGATAGGGTTACCATGTAGATCAGTTAGATTTGATGCTATAGGTTGGTTTTCAGATGTTAGTGTGATGAGACATGAACTGTCAGGCGGCTACGGAAAGAGACTTTGCCTACTTGTTTTTTGGAGACATTGCTGGAAGAGAAGGGTGTTGTCAGAGTAAGGAGTTGTGGGAGGGATCACGGAAAATCGGTCCCATTTGGCTGGGCTAAATAGAGTATTTATGATTCTTGTAGAGGTGGGGGTAGTAGAAGGATGGGGCATGTGGAAGAGGGAGTAGTGTTGAGGGAGGTGGACAATAAGACTGTAAGGTAGTAATAAGGGAGGATGGGGTAGTTGATGAAGGTTGTGGGGGTAGAGGTGTTGAAGTTGAGCATATTGGGAAAGTAGAAATGTCTCCTGGTGGTTGAGTGTTGATTAGGGTGGATACTGTACTAGTAGGCATTGAGGAGGGGGTATTAGTTGTAGTGTTTGGAGCCGTGGTCAAAGGAGAGCCTGGGGTCTGGGAATCGGGCGAGTTTGAATTGGTGGGGCTATTTGATGAAGGGGCAAGTCTCATTGCCCCTAATAGTGGTGTAAAATATTCACTGTTGGCCATGGTAAGCCTGGAGTATGTTGAGGAGAGAAACGGTACACCCCTCAGAGTCCCCTTGAGGGGTAAGGGATAGACAACTAAAGTAGGGGAATACCATGCCCATGGTTCCCTCAGGCCGTTCAGGACTGGCACAAAGTCAGCCTTTCATCCTTTTAACACGGCTCTTACACCTTAGGAAGTGGATAGTAGAAGGGACTGGTGAAGGGACAGAAATGAAAAAGTAGGAGGGGAAAAAAGACCATGCAAAATTAGTTGAGTCGAGGGCTGAGTCCCAAGGTTGGGGAGTTCCCTGCATTGGGTCCCAGTCTCCGCCTCCTGATCCCCCCCACGACAACAACGGGCAAGGGATTGGGGGATACTCATTAGGAATGCTCAGGATCTAACTACTATTCACTAGTAATGGTAGGGATCTATATACCATTTTAAAAGAAATGCTCGGGATATCACTAGAATGCTTCGGTTATTACTACTATTCAAAACGAATGCTCTGGATCAAACTACCAATTACTAGGAATTCTCAGGATCTATCTTTTGATAGAAATGCTTGGGATGTAATTACCATTCTCTAGGAATGTTTGAGATAGAACCACCAATCACTAGAAATGTTCAGGTAATTATTACCATTCAAATTGAATGTTCGGAATCTAAATACCAATCAAAAGTGCTCTGGATCTGACTACCATTCACTAGCAATGCTCGTGACCTTGCTACCATTCAATAGGAATTTTCATCTCACTACCATTTAATAACATTCACTAAGAATGCTAGGGTACTTACAGACTTTCAAAAGGAATGTTATCTCACTACTAGTCACCTGGAATGCTTAGAATATTTCTATAATTCAAAATGAATGGTCAGGATTACTCTAGCATTCAATACGAAAGCTCGGAATCTCACTACTCATCACTAGAAATGCTCGTAACCTCATTTATCATTCACTAGGAATGCGCGCAAACACACACACACACGCTATATATATGTACATATATACATTTTAATGTATATACACATGTATGTCTCTATAGGTATTCTTATGTATATATATACACACTTGTATATATGTATACATATGCACATTTCTGCCACCAACGGTGCGCTGTTTGACGAACTATTTGACATCATGTACTTGACGGGGTTTTTATACTGGAGCGGTTAACAAATGATCCTTCCCCAGGGGAGTAGTTGGTTAGGTATTCATTGTTAGTGGTCCTCAACCCACCGCCATATCAATGATAGACTCACCCACTGTGTGCATGAATGTGCGCAGCGCATGCGCGCGCGCGCACACACACACACACATGTGTGTATATAGACAGAAAACCACAAACATATATACATGTGTGTATATATATCTCATGTATACATATATATATATCACATATGCATGTATGTATATATGTACACAAACATGTGTATGCGTGCGTGCATATGCGCACGTGCGTGTTTGCCTTTGTTTATATATACATAAATATGTACATTTATACATATATACATACATATATACATACATATGTACATATATGTATACATATATATATCAGGTAAAACATATATATACACATATATATGTGTATATTATATACAAAAAAAATTGTATCTATCAAGGATATACCACGTCATACCTAGCCATTTCTTAGATTTACAAAATAATTCAAACTTCAAAAAAACATTTCAAATAAAGTAAATTAAGAAGAATATTAATTTTCACCAAATTCAACGAAATCTCATGTCATGTAACCAATAATAATCATAAAAATTAAGGTGGTAACAATAGTATTTTAAGAGTAAAATTGCCATAAATGGAGTATTATTGTAAACTCAAAACACCAGCGTCATCAATGCAAATAGCTGGCAAGTCAAAACAGTACATTTCATCTACATAATATTTCATATAGACAAATCAAAATACACGTTGACAATCTAAAAGTGTTAGTGAATGAATGTCAAAACACAAAATGCTAACCATGAAAACATAGGCAGCCACATAAATATGTAATATAATGTATAAATAAGTAAATATTATGAACGTTTGTCTGTTTACATGTATACATTAAATACATATAACAAAATTACGTATATATGTACATACACATGTGTATACATACATATATAAATATATATATACATATAAATATAATACATGTGTTTATACATAAACATCGTGTATTTACGTATTATTATTTATATTAACATATATATACAGTATGAATATAAATATAAATTGTATACATATACATATTAGCCTATATATAGTATATATATACTATGTACATGTGTATATATATATACATACACATAGTATACATATACTTAGTATATATACACACTATGATATATATTATATATACACAGTATATATATATATATATATATATAGTGAACATATATATATACACACAGTATATATATAGTACATATATATATATAATATTTATACAGTACATATATACACACAATATATGTATATATGTATATAAATGTATACATATTTAATGTATAACTATTTCTCTATCAATCTAGGAAACCATGAATCAGTTAGATTTACAAACTAATGTAAAATCCAAAAAAAAAAAAAAAAAAAAAAAACGGTGTGAAGTAAATTCAGAAATCCTTAATTATCCTCACATTTAACAATATCTCATGTAATGTAAGTCAGATACTTATCACAAGTGAGAAACATTTTACAAAACACATTAAAGAGGTAACAATGGTATTTTTATAAGAAAATTGACATATAAGGCGTATTAATTGGAGATCAAAACCCAAGCTTCATCAGTGCAAAAAAGGTGGTAGGACAAAATGGTCCATCTAATTTTCATATTGTATAAAGACATTATAGACACATGGTAAGCAACAAAAGGTGCTAGTGCAAGAACATGTCAGACAACAAAATGCTACCCATAAAACCACCTAAAAACAAAGAAATAACGAGCCAGTCACATCCACCGTCTGAGGATCACCGATTGTTTTTTGCAAAGGGAGTGAAGTCAACGACTGATACTTGCAATCAGTGACCAATGGAGTGTAATGCAAATTGAGAAAAATCACAATTTTCATCAAATTCAACGACCAATGGAGTGTAGTGTAAATTAAGAAAAATCATAGTTTTCATCAAATTCAACGACCAATGGAGTGTGATGCAAATTGAGAAAAATCACAATTTTCATCAAATTCAACGACCAATGAAGTGAAGTGTAAATTAAGAAAAATTACAATGTTCATCAAATTCAACGAATTCAGTATCTAAGCCATATTCTTATCATAAGAGGAAAACATTATACAGGGAAACTTAAGGTGGTGATTATGGTATTTTAAAAGGAAAATTTACAGAAATCACATATAAACAAGAGATCAAATCCAAAAAAATGTGGCAGGTGAAAATAGTACAATTAATTTATATAGCACAGTATACAAATCAAAATGCGTGTTGATAATTTAGAGGTGCTAGTGAATTATCCATATAGATATATTTATAGATATATGTATATATAAGCATATATACACACAAACGCACAAACATATATATAAGAATATATATATATATATATATATATATATATATATATATAACAGCACACATTTATGTACATGATTGGGTTTTATACTGGGGCGGCTAACAAATGATCCTTCCCCAGGGGAGTAGTTGGTTGGGTAATCATTGTTAGTGGTCCTCAACCCACCATAATATCGAAGATAGACGGAAATGGTGCGGGCGCGCAACACACGCGCTTGTATATAGACACAAAAACACATACATGCATACAAGTGTGTATATACATATATCTAAAGTATACATATATATATCACATATGCATGTATGCATATATGTACACACACACACACATACATGTGTATGCGTGCGCGTGTGTGTGTGTGAGCGCGTTTACCTGCGTTTGTTTATATATACATATATATACACATACATGTACATATTTAAACATATAAACATACATACATAAATATATTTACATGTAAATACATATATATACATAAGTATATATATTATATACATAAAATGTGTATCTATCAAGGATACCTCGAGTGGTAACCATGGTATTTTTAAGTCACCGACTGATACTTGCAATCGGTGACCAATGGAGTGTAATGTAAATTAAGAAAAATCACAATTTTCATCAAATTCAACGAATTCAGTATGTAAGCTATATTCTTATCACAAAAGGTAAACATTAAACCGGGAAACTTAAGGTGGTGACAATGGTATTTTAAAAGGAAAATTGACAGAAATCGCACATCAACACGAGATTTATATAACATGGTATAAAGACAAATCAGAATATGTTGACAATTTCAAGGTGCTAGTGAATTATACATATTTATATATATGCATTTATAAATATATATATATATATATATATAAGCATATATATACACAAACGCACAAGCATATATATAATGTATATATAAAATCACACACATATATGTACTTAATTGGGTTTTTATACTGGGGCGGCTAACAAATGATCCTTCCCCAGGGGAGTAGCACACACACAACGTGTATATAGACAAAAAAACATACATACATACATGTGTGTATATATATATATCTCATGTATACATATATATCACATATGCATGTATGTATAAACATACACACATACATATATGTGTATTCGTGCGTCCGTTAGTTTATATAAACATTTATAAACACATGTACATATTTATACATACATAAAT
>NC_061841.1:11386383-11406383 GCF_019202785.1 Penaeus chinensis
TCAACGACTGTTTCTTGAAAAGGGAGTTGGGTCTCCGACTGTTTCTTGAAAAGGGAGTTGGGTCAACGACTGTTTATTGCAAAGGGAGTTGGGTCACCGACTGTTTCTTGAAAAGGGAGTTGGGTCTCCGACTGTTTCTTGAAAAGGGAGTTGGGTCAACGACTGTTTCTTGCAAAGGGAGTTGGGTCATCGACTGTTTCTTGCAAAGGGAGTTGGGTCAACGACTGTTTCTTGCAAAGGGAGTGGGATCAACGACTGTTTCTTGCAAAGGGAGTTGGGTCACCGACTGTTTCTTGCAAAGGGAGTTGGGTTACCGACTGTTTCTTGCAAAAGGAGTTGGGTCACCGACTGTTTCTTGCAAAGGGAGTTGGGTTACCGACTGTTTCTTGCAAAGGGAGTTGGGTCATCGGCTGTTTCTTGCAAAGGGAGTTGGGTGGACGACTGTTTCTTGCAAAGGGAGTTGGGTCACCGACTGTTTCTTGCAAAGGGAGTTAGGTCACCGACTGTTTCTTGCAAAAGGAGTTGTGTCACTGTTTCTTGCAAAGGGAGTTGGGTCACCGACTGTTTCTTGCAAAGGGAGTTGGGTTAACGACTGTTTCTTGCAAAGGGAGTTGGGTCACCGACTTTTTCTTGCAAAGGGAGTTGGGTCAATGACTGTTTCTTGCAAAGGGAGTTGGGTCACCGACTGTTTCTTGCAAAGGGAGTTGGGTCAACGACTGTTTCTTGCAAAGGGAGTTGGGTTACCGACTGTTCCTTGCAAAGGGAGTTGGGTCAACGACTGTTTCTTGCAAAGGGAGTTAGGTAACTGATTGTTTCTTGCAAAGGGAGTAGGGTCACAGTGTTGCTTGCAATGGAGTGCAATGTAAATTAAGAAGAATCTTAATTTTCATCAAATACAACAAACACAACATGTAAGCCATATTCTTATCACAATAGAATAAACATTATAAGGGGAAACTTAAGGTGGTAACGATGATATTTTACACGGAAAATTGGCATAACCCTAGGCAGCCACATTCGCTGTTTGAAGCTCATGGAGGGAACAAAGTGTCTGGGAAGGATCTTTGGTCAGTCAAGTAGTTCGTCAAACGCCACATCGGTGATGGCACGAATATGAATGGACGTATATATGTATATAAACATGTTTATATACATACATATCGAATATCATAAAAATGTGCATATATATACACACATATATAAATACATACATATATACACATATATGCATTTACATACATACATATATATATATATATATATATATATATAGATATAGATACATAGATGCACATACACTTATAGTTGAATATACATGTATATAGATACAATATACATATATCTAAAATATATATACATATACATGTATATAGATACAATATACATATTTCTATAATATATATATACATATACATATACATATATTATATACATATACATACTTAAAAAATAAATATACGCATACACACACACACACACACACACACGTGAAACACCACCATATACTAACCATGAAAACTTTGAAGACAAAGGAAAGTCTAGGCAGCTATATTCACCGTCTGCAGCTCACGGAGGGAGCAGAGCGTCTGGGCGTTTGGAGGAAGAGGACGACGAAGACGAAGACAAGACGAAGATGACGACGACGACGACGAAGACGAGGAGGTGGAGGAATACGCAACGACCTATCCAAAATTGGAAGAGAAAACTTGAATAAATTAAGGGGACACTATTCTAAAATTCACGTTTTTGGAGGAAAGGTATTGATTCAGGTTAGGTTTCAATGTCCATTTCCATTGGCTTTCTAAAAAGGTTTAAATTCAGATCAGATTAGGAGACGTCAAGAACTTCATATTTATTATAAGAAAAAGGACGATTTTCTTTCAGTGAATGACTTCTGATTGAGGACTAGTTTTGTGGGTTGTGTAATGAAGTGAGTTATGACAATGATGTGAGTTGTGAGTGCCACGTTGTGATGCCAGTGCATACGGATTGTGATGCCATTATTATCGTACATAGTGATAATTATGTGATTATATATTATACACTGTCTTTGGTGTGATATGTTCTACCAAGTAAATATAGAAGATATGTTTAGTTTATATTGATGTGTAGCATATTACCTATATGAAAGAGTGAGACTCTGTATGATTTATAGAGTACAACAGTTTAGTTTGTCTCTGTAGTCACACGTCTGGCAGTAAACAGTCGCAGACGGAGCCTGGCGTGTGGGGCAGAGAAACAGGAAGAGTTCCGTATTTATTTTGTCAGAGCTGATCGCAAATGAACCTACTTTAGATTTCATCGGTGTTTTCTTCACCCTCAAACATCATGGAGAAACACCAAGCAAACGTAGAAGACGAACAACTTTGGGTTTGAGAGCTTGGTTTTTGCTACCGAGAGACGCTAAGTAAAGGAAAACCTGATCTTTTTTTTACATATTTCACCTACACAACGATCTTGGGGGATGCGTGGGGGACAGGGGGTTAAGGGGGGGGGGGGTGGCAATAGGAACCTGGAGAAATCGAAGAAAGTGATTTATGAAACCTTAAAAATTCACATTCTCGAAAACATGAGCCTTTGTCCGACGGACGAAAATGGCTCCCAAGAGAAAAGCGCAAAACGAGATGCGCAGAAAGTCCATTTTCAGAAACGCCGAGTCAAGGTTCTAACAATACAATTGTAATAAAACACTTTAGGCACACGTAAGTAAACATTGTGGTATCAGACGATCCCAAAACCTAACCTTATCTACCATCTGTTTATTCCCTAGGAGGGGACAGACCCATGTACCCCCCCCCCTTAATTAGTACTTTGTGCCAAGTGGCACAGCAAAATATTTGTCACACATACCGTCAGTGTGGAGGGTACAGGTGAGCTGCCCAGCCGTAGTCTTGCTTGGAAAGAGAAAGTCCCTCCTTGCAGAGTCGCAAGAAAAGCTCTCCGTTGGCTCGTGCGACCGCCACGGAGCCAGCCAGAGGCCGGCCTGCTCGCCCTCATGAAGCCAAAATTGCCCCTTCCTACAAAGAAAGAAATCCTCAATAACACAGGGATGATCTATGATGACAAAAGCGACACAATGGTAATAAATCAATATTTAAATAGAAAACCTTACCCACGTCACACTGACAACAGAAGAACGAAGGTCTACCCCTCCAAGGCCCTTGGGGGAACTGAGGCGGCGGTGGTCGCATTCCGCCGCATGGGAGGCAGTTATCGGAAACAAGCAGTAGCGTCGTTAAATAGTTAAGAACGGATAATGGAAAGGGTGAGGAAAAACGAAATAAAAACGCTTTTAGTTTTGAGAAAGCAACAAAGATGAATTCGCATTCAAAACCGAGAGGAAAGATAATGAGGAATATGAAAAAAAAAAAAAAAAAAAATGATTAATCGGAAATCATTTCCAGGTTTGTCAACCAACAACGCGACCCTTTTAGGCAACGGACATCGCCATGAAACATCTGCAAATGGCAGCTAAATCGAATCAAATTTTTGCAAAATCGATGATATCTTTGTAAATCCTTCTCGTGGGCTGTGGTCACGCCATCTAGTAGCGTCTAACCGAACTAATGAAGTGACTAGTTCTTTTTCTTTTCGCCACTAAACACATAAAGTAAACAGAAAACATGCTACATCATTTTCCTCATTACAGAACATTATTTGAACGCAAAATCGTATTAGGGCTACAATGATAGATGTTGATAGATAGATATAGATGCAGATAATAAGAACATCAAATATGGCGTATAGGGCACTACCATGTATAAATATAGATCTATCAATTTTTGAACAAAATTAATCTATGAACATATTGAACAAAAGCTTATGATATTTACACCTGTTATCTCTCATCCAGCAATGGAGCTTCCCGTGCGCTCTCCACATACTGCTGCGCGAAATGGAGGCGATTTGGCAATGTCGTTTGTTCAACCTTTATTTGATAACATTCTGTCAAGTCAAAGTAATTCAAGTCCATCTCGTGGTTGCTTATTCTAGGAGAGAGAGTGGTGTCAGAAAATGCAAGTGAAATATAAATTTATTAAACAACAAAATAATGTTATATATGAGCCGTCCATGGCAACACTGTTTTCGAGCTTCCTCCTCACTCGCGGGATAAAACGCTCGTGGCCTCGGCTTCGGCGAAGGGAAGGCGACCGAAATTCATGTTGCACTATGAAGGGGGGCGCAAGAGAGCGCCTGGCAATGTAAAGTAGTCTCTCCCAGTCTCTTTAAGGAATATACAGGGCAAAACGACGCCACGCCGTGGCTCCGACTGGAGTGTGTTGCCACCTCGAGTGCGTTAGTTTCCAAATATGGTAATATTTGTAAGCCTGTGGGAGAGGGGGGGGGGGGAGGCGAGGTATTGCATAGTGTATATATATATATATATATATATATATATATATATATATATATATATATACGTATATACGGGCCCCGATTTTACTTGCTAAGGGAGCGTGGTCACCGATTGCTCTTTGCAAAAGGAAGTGAGGTCACCGATTGTTTCTTGCAAAAGGGATTGAGGTCATCGATTGTTACTTGCAAAAGGGATTGAGGTCATCGATTGTTCCTTGCAAAAGGGATTGAGGTCATCGATTGTTACTTGCAAAAGGGATTGAGGTCATCGATTGTTACTTGCAAAAGGGATTGAGGTCATCGATTGTTCCTTGTAAAAGGAAGTGAAGTCACAGATTGTTCCTTGCAAAAGGGATTGAGGTCACCGATTGTTACTTGCAAAAGGGATTGAGGTCACCGATTGTTACTTGCAAAAGGGATTGAGGTCACCGATTGTTCCTAGCAAAAGGGATTGAGGTCACCGATTGTTCCTTGCAAAAGGGATTGAGGTCACCGATTGTTCCTTGCAAAAGGGATTGAGGTCATCGATTGTTCCTTGCAAAAGGGATTGAGGTCATCGATTGTTCCTTGCAAAAGGGATTGAGGTCATCGATTGTTCCTTGCAAAAGGGATTGAGGTTACCGATTGTTCCTTGCAAAAGGGATTGAGGTTACCGATTGTTCCTTGAAAAAGGGATTGAGGTTACCGATTGTTCCTTGCAAAAGGGATTGAGGTCATCGATTGTTCCTTGCAAAAGGGATTGAGGTCATCGATTGTTCCTTGCAAAAGGGATTGAGGTCATCGATTGTTCCTTGCAAAAGGGATTGAGGTTACCGATTGTTCCTTGCAAAAGGGATTGAGGTCATCGATTGTTCCTTGCAAAAGGGATTGAGGTCATCGATTGTTCCTTGCAAAAGGGATTGAGGTCATCGATTGTTCCTTGCAAAAGGAAGTGAGGTCACAGATTGTTCCTTGTAAAAGGAAGTGAGGCCACAGATTGTTCCTTGTAAAAGGAAGTGAGGCCACAGATTGTTCCTTGCAAAAGAGATGGAGGTCACCGTCTGTAAAGGCTATTATACGCCTTATACAAATGGTTACGCAGGGTGTATTAAAAGGGGACTGTAGCTTAACCTCTTTTATTAAGAAGCGTAAGCAACACAGATATAGATCACACGATACAAGTCTTGGTAAGGCTGGGTCGCAGGTAGTCGTGGTCAGCCCAGGGGGGGCCGACGGCTGGCACAGCAGCCGAGCTTGACCGGACATGCTCTCGGCAGGAACTCCCTCTGATCTGGGTCATCCTTGGCCTTTTATACCCCGGGAGTGCGCGTGGGGCAGTTATGATCATCTGCCTCGCAGCAGCCCGGGTCACGCTTGTGTGTGGTCCCTTGCCCACCGCGTGGGCTCGCCAGCGTGGCAGCCAACAAGCCACGTGGGAGCCATAGCGTATACGTACTTATGTACACATTATATTGCTCGGCCACCTCAAAGGTGACCCAACCTGGCTGGTTCTTGACTTTTTAATCACTTCGTTCTCGCGTGTGCAGTCCCTGGTGCATCTTCGTGGCTGCTCGTCCCTGTCGTCATCTTCATCTTGGCCCCTCGTAAATCTGTTCGTCCTCGACATCAACACGTCCTCGGAGGTCTCGCACAGGTCCTCCGTGACTTCGGACTCGTCCTCGTAGTCCTCGACCAGGCCTAACTCGGCGGCTCACTCGCCCAATGCACGTTCCCGCAGATCTCATCCAGGTCCTTCTCGGCTGCGTGCTCGTACCGACGTCCTTGTTGTCCTCGTCAGGATCACGGGCGTCCGGCAGGAAGCGTCCTCTTCGGGTGACGAGCTCCTGGAGGTTGAGTGGATCTGCGGCGTCCAGGCAAGAAGCGACGCCCGTCCATTATGAGGCGACTGGTACCTGCTCTGGCGAGTTCCAGGTCCTTCACTGGATCTACGGGCGTACTGGTAGGCATCCAGGGGCGGCTTGCTCTGCTCTGACAATTATCCTAGTCTTTCTCGGCTTCTGGCGATCTTCCGGTGACGTTTTCCCACAGCGTCCGAAGGTGACCGTTTCTGCAGCAGGCCTCCTTCGGTGCCGTGACAGATATTGTGAACCAGATTATACTCATAAGGGCCAAGCTAGTAAGAGAAAAGAGAGACAACAAAGAAGAGGGGATGTTAAACAGAGATAGAGGTCACCAATTTTTCCTTGAAAAAGAAAGTGAGGTCACCGATTGATCCTTGTAAAAGGAAGTGAGGTCACAGATTGTGCCTTGCAAAAGGAAGTGAGGTCAAAGAGTGTTCCTTGCAAAAGAAATGGAGTTCACCATTTGTTCCTTGCAAAAGGGATGGAGGTCACCATTTGTTCCTCGCAAAAGGGATGGAGGTCACCGATTGTTCCTTACAAAAGAGATGGGGGTCACCAATTTTACCTTGCAAAAGGAAGTAAGGTCACCGATTGTTCGTTGCAAAAGGAAGTAAGGTCACCGATTGTTCCTTGCAAAAGAGATGGAGATCACCAATTGTTTCATGCAAAAGGGATGGAGATCACCATTTTTTCCTTGGAAAAGAGATGGAGGTCACCGACTGTTTCTTGTAAAAGGGATGGAGATCACACATTATTTCTTGCAAAAGCGATGATTGTTCCTTGTAAAAGGAAGTGAGGTCACAGATTATTCCTTGCAAAAGGAAGTGAGGTCACAGTGTGTTCCTTGCAAATAGGATGGAGGTCACCGATTGTTCCTTGTAAAAGGACATCCCCTTTTAATACACCCTGCGTAACCATATGTATAAGGCGTATAATAGCCTTTACAGTCGGTGACCTCCATCATTTTTGCAAGGAACAATCGGTGACCTCACTTTCTTTTGCAAAGTGAGGTCACAGATTGTTCCTTGCAAAAGTAAATGATGTCACCGATTGTTCCTTGCAAAAGGGATGGAGGTCACCAATTTTTCCTTGCAAAAGGAAGTGAGGTCACCGATTGTTCCTTGCAAAAGGGATTGAGGTCACCGACTGTACCTTGCAAAAGGAAGTGAGGTCACCGATTGATCCTTGCAAAAGGAAGTGAGGTCACCGATTGATCCTTGCAAAAGGAAGTGAGGTCACCGATTGATCCTTGCAAAAGGGATTGAGGTCACCGACTGTACCCTGCAAAAGGAAGTGAGGTCACTGATTGTTTCTTTGCAAAAGGGATGGAGGTCACCAATTTTTCCTTGCAAAAGGAAGTGAGGTCACCGATTGATCCTTGCAAAAGGAAGTGAGGTCACCGATTGATCCTTGCAAAAGGAAGTGAGGTCACCGATTGATCCTTGCAAAAGGGATTGAGGTCACCGACTGTACCCTGCAAAAGGAAGTGAGGTCACTGATTGTTTCTTTGCAAAAGGGATGGAGGTCACCAATTTTTCCTTGCAAAAGGAAGTGAGGTCACTGATTGTTTCTTTGCAAAAGGGATGGAGGTCACCAATTTTTCCTTGCAAAAGGAAGTGAGGTCACTGATTGTTTCTTTGCAAAAGGGATGGAGGTCACCGATTGTTCCTTGTAAAAGGAAGTGGTTAACAGATTGTTCCTTGCAAAAGGGATGGAGGTCACCGATTGTTCCTTGCAAAAGGAAGTGAGGTCACCGATTGTTCCTCGCAAAAACTAACGTTTGTTTAAGGACGTAAGGATTTGCTTGTGATTATTGAAATGTCCTTTGCTTTCTCTTTTGTTATTTTGAACTTTCTTTTTCTGGACCGCCCTAGTGTTTTACGTTCTTTTATATAATTTGCCGTAGTCTTTTGTTCTCTTCCATGCTGTTTTATTCCGTTTAAAATCTGTTTCAGTTTTCAGTCTCCTTCCGTGTTTTATTATTTATATTCAGTTTTGATTTTACTCAGTTCACTTTCACTTTTAAGGTTTCTGCGTTTTTTACTAATTACATCTTATTTTATTTTTGCTCACGATAAATTCTGTCTTTCACCGGTCTTATTTGCGGTTTGGTTTGATCTTCATTATCTTATATTCTACTTGTGTTTTATCAACTATATTCAATTTTAGTATTAAATATAGTTCACTTTTAGTGCAGTGCAGTGTTTTATTTGCTGTAGAGTTCGGTTCTCATCCCCACTAGTTTTGTTTAGTTTTTAGTCTTTGGTCTCAGTTTTAGCCACCGTTTTGTTCAACTTTCCCTTTATAAATATTGTATGGCTTATTTTGTTTTCTGTGAGCCTCCATCCTGTCAACTCTCTCTAATAATTAAAGACTTTGTTGAGAAAAACATGATGCCATTGACCTTTGTGGATCTGCTGAATCACTGCAATAGCAGCAGTAATGGTATTTATTATGAAGAAGTAATAATGATGATTCTGATACCATGATAATGATAACAGCAATAGCGAGGATGATACTGATGACTGTAACATTAATAATATAGTGACAATAAAAACGTTGATGTTGATAATTAATCATAATGATGATGGTGCTGTTAATTATTAATGATCGTAATAGTAATGAAGATGCTTATAATGAAAGCAATGAAAATTTTAATGGTAGTAAAAATAATGAAAATGACCAAAATGGTGATTATGGAAATCTGGAAAATAACAACGATAATAGTGATAACAATTTCCGTTACTTTTATCATACTTTTCATAATAATGAAAGGGTTGATGATAATGATGCTGACAATAACAACTGTACTAATAATTTTGACAACAATAATAATAACAATAACAAAGACAACAGGAATAACAACAATAATATTGTATTGCTGCCACTGATTAACTAAGGCGATAATGATGTCCGGACTCAATTAATAAGAAAGGAACTTTTATTTGTGCCATCAACATCCAGCTTCTCTCTCTGTCTTGCCTTCACTCTCTCTCTTTCCTTCACTCTCTCTCTCTCTCTCTCTCTCTTTCCTTCACTCTCTCTCTCTCCCTCTCTCTTTCCTTCTCTCTCTCTCTTTCTTTCTATCCATCTATCTATCTGACCGTGTGTGTATATGCGTGCATGCGTGTCTTTCTCTCAGGCTTTGTGAAAGGGGCAGAATCATCCCGTCTTTTCCTTGTCATTAAGGAACGGCTTTTTAAAGTTCCAAAACCGCCAGGAATTGAGGAGGCTTAATGTCATATGCGACAGTAATTTTCAGTGGTGGGCAGCCCCGCCAGTAATCAACATTAATACAAGCAAGACCGATCTAGATCAGCTTGTGAGGTAATCTGAGGAAATCTTTTGCAAACTTTTGGGTAGGAACCAGGGTCGTTGGGCTCACATGCGACACAAACTCTGAGAGGGTCTCAACATCGACGTCATCACTGTGGTTCCCCATGTTGACGAAGGCATTAACCAACTTGCTGGATTCATTTTTCTCAAGGATCTGCAGCGGTTTGATTGACTGATTATTTAAAATTATCTGCCGCGTCAACAGCTAAGGTCATTAGCGGCGAACACCTTGTTAGATTGAAATATTAAAATATTAAAAACGTCATAAATAACAATAAATATTATATTTAAAAAATCAAAGCATAAAGCATTATGCTCCCAATGTCTAAAATGATTGCATAAACATTATGCATAGTTAAATTTTATTGAAAATATTATTCCCCCTAAGGATTCTAATAAGACCTTCCATGTCACAGTCCTCCCCCAATACATCAGCATATATGGGGGAGACAAGTACATACGTCTTTGGTCTGAGAATATTGTACATCTTCCCAGTACATGTGCGACCGTTAATGGCTCTTGGCATTCCTCACAAGGTGCTTCACTTTTAGCCATCATCAGCCCGATTCTTAGTGTTATTAATACAACTTCTATTTGTCGGTTGGGATGGATGCTGGTCACCCAACTGCCAAGGTCATCTCTAATCTCTCGCAGCTTGTTTCCAGAGTTATGCCTCAATTTATCGCGAGGACAACTCCTGATGTTGGGTTTCAAGTCAGTGAGTGGGAGAGGAAAACGAGCATCACAGGGCTGAGTGGCAGGTTCCTTGGCAGCTCGCTCATTCCCGCTGTTTCCAACATGCGCTGGCACCCAACATAGTTATCTTTTTACGTGCGGACATCAGTGCAAGCCAATCTTGAACCTCCCTCGCCACTGGATGTGATGAGTTTAAGCTCTTGATTGCTTGCAAGGCACTACGAGAGTCACAATATATTACAACGGAATGGTTTGTAAGATCTCTAGTCATCTTGACTTCTGCAAGGATGGCATGTAACTCTACAGTGAAGATCGAGGCTGACAGAGAAAGACTGCCAAATGCAGTCTTCAGATTTTGAACCATCACTATATATTGCATCTGATCCTTGGTATTTAGAAGTCTGTTGAAGAAACCTCTCTCTGAGTTCTGCTTCGGATCTCTCCCCTTTCCCAATTCCGACCAAATCCAGCTCGACTTGATTGGTCCAAGGGGGGGATTGGGTTCCAACAGCCAGAACCTTAGTGAGATCTAAATTAAAATCTTCCACAAGATTCCTCATTTTCCTACCAGGATTGGTTATCCTCAAGGGGGTTGAAAACCAATCTGGGTGTAGGTGATCCCGGCAGCCTTTGTAGTCTCATGTAGTAAATCATGATGTATCAAAGATTAAAATTTCAAATTCAATCAGTTTCATGAAGGCAGATGCTTTAGTCATGCCTCACCTGTAGAAGGCTGCTGTAAAGTTACACCCGGAGAATGCGTGAAATCGTGGAAGCGCCCTTGGAAGACCAGGGTTACTATCAACAACTGGGAATTGATATCACAAAAAAATAGCTTTTAAATCTTTGTTTTATTGTTTCTGCCTGAAATGACAAATCGGCAACCGAGAATTTGAAAACAACTTACCTTCGTGAAAGAAAAATAGAAACATCAGATCGACTTCAACAAGATGAGGATGCGCTGTAAAAATTGCTACCGACTGTTTGAAATGTAATGTGCATTTGCAAGCATAAAGTGATAAGGTTGACCCCACCACTGAAAATGACTGGCAAAGGCCATTTCTGACTCTTTCCGCACTACTCGACATTTTACGAAAGAATTCATCAGGTTACCCCACAGGCTGATCTAGATCATCCTTGACTGGATTATATGTGTATATATGTAGGTATATATGTATATGTATATATATATACATACACACACACACACACACACACACACACACACACACAGACGACCATAATCAGTCGATTGTCCCGTATATGGGCGAAAGAATAACAGGAGCAAACTGTCGCCCATGTAACATGCTCCCTCTCTTCACGCAGCTGCTGGACCCAAAGAAACGTCAAAGGCCGATACGGTTTGGCACTAACGGCGTCGCAGGAGTTGCCAGAACGAGGTCGCAGGCGACGACGAACTGCCTCAGAGACTCCGGTTCCGGATTTTCCGCAGGGTAGACTCCCGAAGACTTTTCAGCTCACAGATGCCAAAGCAGTTGATTATTTTGCATAGCGTGAACTCCCACAGCCTTTGCCCTTGTAGTTCACGGGCTGAACTACAAGGCAGCAGTTGGGCACCACTATCATATCTAGGTAAGACCAATCCAATTTTATCAAATTCGTGCATGTGCTCACGCGCCCGCGCGGATTTGCACGAATTTGATAAAATTTGGGTTGAGTATGTATGTATATATACATATACATACATACATATGTATAAATATAAATGTATGTATGTATATATATGTATATATATGAATGTATATATGTATATATATGTATATATATATATATATATATATATATATATATATATATATGTATCTGTATATATGTGTGTGTGGACATGTATGTATGTATATATGTACATATATGAATATATACACACATATGCATATATGTATTTATATTTATATATATACATAGTGAATACGTGTATATATATATACATATATACCTATATATATGTATGTATATATGTATATATATAGATAAATACATATACACACAGACACACGTACATATGTACACATACATACATAAATATATATATATATATGTACATACACATGCATAAATACATACATATACGTATACATATGTATGTATATGTATATGTACATACATACCCACGAGTATTTGAGAATGTAAGAAGTTGGACATGCTCTAAAAATAAATTTGTAAATAAATGAATAAAAATATATTTAAAAAAACATAGATAACTGTACCTTCCATTCACTGCCACAGAAAACGATAACCAGGGACTATACAAGACACATAAATGTTTAAGTCTCCTTGATCTACACCTATTACATTTTACAGTCGTATTCTTAAACAAATATTGTGTCATCCTAGTTTTTTGCGAATGATACGCTCCACAAGTGGATTCCACAATTTCGTATGCTTAAAAAAGGCTTTGTGCCATTCCACTTTTGTGCATTCGGTGTATTTCACATGTGGATTCCATATTGTGACGCATACCACATTGGTGACACGCGATGGGATTTGTAAGCCTGGGGTTTGAGGATTGGCGAGATTGGTAGTTCTGATTGGGTTTCTTTACATTGTTGTTTGTCGAAAATATGTTGATAATCATAGTGAAGCTGGTATCAAGTTTAATAATATGGTTTGTTATATTATATATTTCCTAAAAAACATGCAGCATAAGAAAGAGGCAATGAGGACAGGAGGGACAGACACAAGTTGCTTCCACCCAACAAAAGTCTAGAATTCTCTCTGTCATCAGCCAAGAATTATGTTCGATTGGTAATTCCTGGGATTCAGACAAATCACACTGTAAGCATAACTATAAGCAAGTTTTGGACTTGGACACATTTATTAATATGAGAGAATAGGTAAATTATGCATATAAATGTGTATAGATAACTGTATATATACATAGATATACATAAATATACCTATGTGTGTGTGGATATATGTATATATTGTAAGGTTCACACCCGGCTTAAGACCAGATGATGTCCGTCTAAGAGGAGCCCGGACTACTCCTGTGAGGCAGGAGAGGCTTAGGGTCCAGGTATGAAAGGATAATTCGGGGGTCCCGTTCACTCCTCATAAGGAAAGAGAAAAAAAAGAATACTGGAAGCCAAAAAAAAAAAAAAAGTAGCGACCAAACTTCCAGGTTCTGTGGAAATAGACTAACTATTGCCTCCACACATACTATTGATAGAGTACGATGCTTTATAACAATTAGAGTCCTTTCGCAATATAACAAAATAAGCAAATAGTGGTAAGCAAGGAGATAAGAACAGTAGTCGAAATCGTAGCGAAAGCAGGGGCAGTAGGAGTACAAATAGAGGCAGTAGTAGTAGAAGCAGAAGCAGTAGAAAGAGTAAGCAAAAGTACGAGAGAATAATGAGGTAGAATACAGGTAAGATTAGTTAAAAACAGCAAAAATAGCAAAAGCAGAAATAAATCAACACTAAAGTACGATGGCAGGTAAGCAATAGTTAAAAACAGTACTAAAATCTTAACTGAAATCGTAAAAGAGAAAGGTTGAGTAAAAGCAGAATTAAAAAACAATAACAAATGAGCAGTAGTTACTAAAACTTGACTGAAATCGTAAAAGGAAAGGATTCAATAAAATATAAGAGACTAAAAGCAGAAATAAAAACAATAAAACCAGGAAGGTAGAGATAAAACACAGATAAGGAACATACAAAAGCAATAAAATACAGTAAAATAATAGGTAGAAGTTTTAATACCATACACAACTCGCTGAAATCTACATTGAAAGAAAGGTAAAATGAACTTGGCAGTGATTGAAATCGAGGTTGAAATCGAGGTTTTGAATAGGCTGAACAGAACTGACATGTAAGAGCGTAACAATGAGTACTGTTATTCTTGGGAGACGTAACTTATAGACAACCAATGCCTTATCGATTCATATACTGATACGTCCAGCGGAAATAGAAACTAGGCAACTAACGAATGGGACGAGTACAACCTTTGGTGATGCTTCAGCAAAGGGGAGGGTAGATCCAAACACACAGAATTCCAGTTGAAATTGTTTATTGTCATAGTTTGCGGGCTGTCATGGATTCGTGACGTCTCAAAAGAAACGAAACATTTCTCAAAATAATTTACAAAAAAATACAAATCAAATAAAATAGATGATAAAACCATCAGCCAATGAAATATACACTTAAAAACAAAGTAAACAACATACAGATACGAAATAAGAAAAAAAACAAAAACAAAACGCATATCAATAAAATTAAAATTAAAACACAGGGCAAGAAAAACCCAAGTAATATAGAAAATATAAGACAATCATATAAAACGACAAAATAAGCATTTAAAAATCATAATAAAAGAGTTGAAATAAAACAATAAAAAATGACTAGGCAGAAAATGACGTGTCATGTCACTCACCGCGAAATAAGTTAAATCTACAATAAAATGAAACTAAGACTCGAGGGTAAAACAAGAAACTTTGAATTCAAATTAAATATACTAATCAGAAGAAGAACAGGTAAAATGACATAAGGCAGTCATTAGCATAAAAGCAAGAAAAAAGAAACGTAAAAAGAAAACGGGCACCGGGATAACTAAAGTAGTCCCGCGCAAAAGAAATTGTGGAGCCGTAAAAAACCAAGCGCGAGTGGAACTGGAGTGTGTCGCCCTCTCCTCTGGATCGCAGACCACACTCCACAATATGCATATATATATATATATATATATATATATATATATGTGTGTGTGTGTGTGTGTGTGTGTGTGTGTGTGTGTGTGTGTGTGTATGTGTGTGTGTGTGTGTGTGTGTGTGCGTGTGCGTGTGCGTGTGCGTGTGCGTGTGCGTGTGCGTGTGCGTGTGCGTGTGTAGTTATATGTGAATATATATATGTGTAAAGGTACATGTGCTAATATGTATATATATATATATATATATATATATATATATATATGCATATACATGTGTGTGTATAGATATATGTGTGTATACACACACACACACACACACACATATATATATATATATATATATATATATATATATATATATAAAAGTGTGTGTGTGTGTGTGTGTGTATGTTTATGTGTATAGATAATGTGTATATCTGTACAAATATGTACATATATGTATATGTATGTATGTATGTATATGTATATATATGTATGTATGTATATAGGCATATTTATATATGTAAGTGTATATATGTAAATATATGTATATGTATGTATGTATGTATATGTATATATATGTACGTATGTATATAGGCATATATGTATGTATATATGTAAATATATGTATATTAAATATGTATATGTATATGTGTGTGCGTGTATGTATTTATATGTATGTATTTATATACATGTATGTAACATACACACATATACACACTCGCATGTTCTGTATATGTACACATTTATACATTTACATTTATACAAGTACATATATAGTTATACATACATATATACATATATATATACATATATGAATACACACACACATATATATGTATATATATATGTATATATATATGTATACTATTAGCATGGAAGAATAACTCTTTAGTGAGGCAAACAGTAGCGTAACAGCAACATTAGTTGGTGTTGACTGAAAAACCAACGTCCGTTGTGGCAAGTGACCTGGAGGAGGAGGAGGATGGCACAGGGGTATCACTGCCTGCAACGCCACCAGCAATACCACCGGAGTCCTGCTAAGCTTTGACGTTCTTTTCCTCTGCATCAAAGCTGGAGTCCTACACATCCTCAGAATTAGCGGCAAAGCCCAGTGCATCTTCAGCGCCAGAATCACAAACACCGCCAGCCTTTTGTTCATCAGAACCTACCACCACACCACTGCGGTCCTCTTCTAAGCAACCTTCGTTGCTCAGGAGGAAAAATAAACGAGGAAAAAAGTTCAGTGTTCAAGAAGCGTCATATCATGAGTCAATGGAATTACGAAGAAAGGAACATGAAAGATATATGAAAATTAAGGAAATGGAAAAGAAGCGGTTAGAAATTGACTTAAAGAATAAACAAATACAGAACGACATTTTAGATATGGACTTGAAAGTCAAGAAAGTTGAATAGGACTTAAAGCTTAAACCATTGTTAACTTAGAATATGAAGTACTCAAAACAAAATTGAAAAACGAAAATAAATGAAGTTTGGTTTTAGTGTATATCATGTTTATTTATATATTTTTTTGCATAGCAACCTTGGTGACATACATTAAGACTTGTAAAATATTGTATTCCAGTAAAACACTGTATTACGAAGATTCAGTTAACGGCTGAGTCTTCCTTAGATAATATTTCCCAATTTTCTTCATTTTGACAATGTGATAATAGTATTCGTTGATAAACACCCAATTGGTTTTTTGGGATATCTTCAATAAAACTCAATGATTTTTTTTTTACCTTCAAATAATACATAAGAAATACAAGGATCAAAAGAAAATTTTGAATAAAGTGGCGACGTTCTACACTGCCCTGTGCATGAACAGGGGCACTAGCATGGTTATCAGGGAGAGGATTTGGGTCGTCAAGGGTTCTGCTTCTGGCTGAAATGGCACATCATCGGGGAGTGGCATCCTCTGTCTGACAGCGAGGTTGTGGCTGCAGCGACGAGAGTAACTTTTGTGTTTTCCAGACTTGTTTGCATTTCTTGCCCAAGCAACCAAATCTTTTGAGGAAACCAAAAGCCCGTTCGATGCAGTTTCTGGTGGTAGTGTGGGAATTGTTGTACCGTTGCTCTTGACGGGATTGAGGATTGGCTAGTGGTGTTAGCAGGTGACCTCGATGGATTCCATCCTCCATTTCTACACACAGGCGGCTGTTATCGAAAATATTGCTGTCGTGAGCGCTACCTGGCCATGTAGCAACACTATTAAAAACTGTTGTTGTGGCCCACAACAACAACAACAGCAGGCATTCCAGCAATTGCCATGAAATCCCCCATCACTCTGAGTGTTTCATTTGTTCCAGGCATATTAATGATGTTATGGCTCATCCTGGCAATGACTCGTGTCACACGACTGCTACATCTGCTTACATAACACTGAAACGTTGTAGCAGTCTGGAAGTGTCAGCTGGTGATTACCAAAGGCCATATACCTCAAGGTGATGAGCACTTGCAGGTTAGGCGTACAGAAATACCTGTTGGATGAAATAATGGTCAATTTTCGGTATAACAGGATTCACGAAACTGAAGTATATTGAAAACTATCGATTAAGCACCTAATTAGGAAACTTTTCTTCTGGATAGACATTCGCCGCAAACGTACTCTAAAATAGGGAACCGGTTACGTAGAGTTCGGTTAAATCAGGTTAAGTTGGGATAAAATAGGTTTGATTTGGCAATACTAGTGTATAATAATGGTCTATAATTTATCACTTATTAGATTAAATTGAAATATGAAAAAAATAGGCAGATCATAAAGACCTGTTATTGAGAGTTTGAGGTAAGTGGGGTAGAATCTGCATGTGATCATCCTTCGCCATCCTGAATCGCGACAGAAATTCGCTCTCTGCCGTCGCCTCGAAAGGATCCGTGCGGTCGACCGCAGGTCTTGCAGATGACGAAGAAGGATTCCAAAGATTTAATTCAGTTTCTGTAATAATCATGCTTCACTAGTCATCTTGTCAGTGGTTACAACATTTATTCAATTTCATGGTGCAGTTGCTTAAGTCCACGGTGCGTGATGACTTTCGCCCGAAAAGTAGAATATTCAATTGTAAAACAATGGAAATGGAATGCAGTGAACAGTATATTTTAAATGCACAAAGCTTTATGAAACTTATCGTTTGGCGATTCGAGATTATCGCAAAATAATATAAAGCTACTTATGTAATGATATTTCTTAATTTCATGTTCGCTTTAAATATGCTTAATCTGACTTTCGTGACCTTATGATAAGGGGCTACTGCATTACTACGTGAAAAATGATCTTACCTTAACAGTTGGGGAACAACTATGCAACATACAGGCGTCAATCGCCAGCATTCGATGTCGATTTTCAGAGGGAAGCAATGTTGATAAAAAAAAAAAAAAAAAAAAAAAAAAAAAACTGCATGAATACATTTACAAGAGGGAAAACAAGCAAATTTAATTTTGAATTAAGATTACGACATTTGTAATTATTTAATATCTAGGAAAATATACTTTTATGGTACATCATTTACATAATTTGCATTTGGAAGTAACTGTACAACGCGTTCAAGTGACTCACATTTTGTTCCAATAATGTGCGCATTTGGTGATCGCACAAGAGCGGCCAGCACAGTTGTGAATTCCAGAATTTTGATGGAACAAAATGTGACCCAGATTTCTGACATTCCACAATTGTGCAATCTATAGTATGACTAAGTATAAGGTTTAGCGTGGAGCGCGGCGAAGGGTGTCCACATTTTCTAATAAATACGACGATTCGAGTCGGCGAGTGCGCAGCGTACACTACAGTTATTATCGTCATTATTATTATTATTATGGTAACGTGCCGGCCTCTCATCCGAGGGGTCGGCGGCTCGCGCCCCGCCCAGGCGCGAGAAGTTGCAATTGTCGCCTGGAGGTTACTGCTGTGGCTGGGCACCACGGCGGGTAAGAACTAAGCCGAGTCAGCACCAGCTGACACACGTTAGCGAGTCGGCATTAGTCGACACAGGCCGGGCTCCCCTCATTGGCATAGCCCGGGCGAAGCTCAGCTTCGCATATCGGACTTATCCTTATTATTATTATTATTATTTAATCTTTTATTAGTACTATCATTATTATTTCTATTAATATCATTATTATTAATATTATGACTATTATGACTTATTATTATTATTTATATTATTATAGTTATTATAATAATGATAAATAATGTTAATCATAATTATTATCATTATCATTGCTATTATTATTATCAATGTTATTATTATTAGTAGTAGTATTATGTTTTATTATTGTTATGATTATTATTATCATCGCTTTCATTATTATTATTCATATTATCATCTTTATTATCAACAATGTTATCAATATCATTATTATCCTCCCCCTACTTCACATTATTGTTATCATTATCAATAATATTATCTTTATAATTATTGTTGTTGTTCGCGCGCTGTGTGTGTGTGTGTTTCTTTTATGTATATTTTTTTCTTGTTAATTTTTTTCATTATCTTTCATTATTATCATTATCTAATTTATCTATTTATACATCTATTTTGATACAGAACCAAAGTCCTACAAAACCACCGCTGCTTGCATTCCCAGGAGAGCAACGAGCAACAGCCGCCGTAGTCGCTCCGCGGCGCCGTGACGTCATCATCGCTACTGCTCTGCGACGTCGGGATTGTTGGCCAGGGCGTCCGGGCACAAGTGGAAGGGCGGGCGCCAGGAGGGCTAGCGACTCGACGCTGGCCGTGCCCTTGCGGGAGAACTCGGGGCGACGTGGTGGGAGGGCTTGGGGTCTCTCGGAAGGCGGGACACTCGCCGCGGCGCGCTATATTGCGCCCGCCCCTTTTCTTCTCCTTAGCAAAGACCCTATTCATTCCCTCTGCTCTGGGAACCACTCGGACCATGTCCAGAGGGGGCACTATCTTTCATCACAAAGTGTGGTTTCTTCAAAAGTTTTTCTAAGTTGTACCTTTAGAACCCACGATTTAAAAGAATAATAGTCATATAGGTTACTTATGATCTAACTTTAGCCTTAGAGGTAACTGAGAAAAGGCTAATGTCAAAAACATTTAATGAGCTTACAGTATTTACTGATATATTAAATCATAAATCATTACACTTCTGCAAATAAAAAAAAGC
>NC_061841.1:11411383-11413883 GCF_019202785.1 Penaeus chinensis
TTGTAGTATAGAGTTAGTTACCTGTGTTCGTTGAGTGTCGTGTATTTTGAATTTGAAAGAAGGCAACTCGTATGTGAGGTGTGGGTGGGTATAAGAAAGGCAATAGTTAATCTGGCACTAAATAGCACACTTTACTTTTAATAGTAGCGAGGAAGTATTGCTGGTGCTGAGTAGAACGGCAGCTTCAGGGTTCGCAAAGAATTGGTGAGGCAGGAGGGCCAGACCGGCGAAGGTTGCGGCGTAGAGTATGGGAACATAATGTCAGCGACTTCGTCAGGGGCCTAGCACAGGCGCGAGTGGTCGGCACGGAGTAGTAGGGCAAGCGTGAATCAGAAGAGGACTCGTTAACGATGCTTTGGAGTTAAAGTAGGCTAGGAGACACCTTGACGGAAGTACCTAGTCAACAGATAGCATGGATCGGCAAAAGGCGACGGCGAGGAGCGTGGCCTCACAGGCGAAGTAGCGTTGGCGTTGTGAGGTTCTTGAGCACCGCTTGCCACCAAATAACAATGAGAGAGAGTGGCCTTAGTGCAGGTGAATGAAAGGGGTCTTAGCTTGCTGGGTTTATTACTGAAGGTAGTTGTGATACCCCTGAGATATTCCCCCGTGTCCCTGGTGTCGAGGAGCTGGACCCTGTTTGGCTTCGTCTGTCTGCTGTCTTTTCCTCCTGTCTCTGACGAAACGTATCCTTCTATGCTTACGTCGTAGAAGTGCCAAAAGAGAAAGCAGAGCAAAGACCTGCGTCCGCCGAATGAGGAAAGGTAGCTGCAGAGGTGTGAAGTGCACCATCCGGTCTTATTCTGTATTGATTGCAATATATGTATATATATATGTGTATATATACATATACATATAAATAAATTTATATTTATATATGTATATATACACACCTACCTATTTATAAGTGTTTATATATGTATATATGTGTATATATACATATATATACACATTTACATATATGTACATATATAAATGTATATATACACACATACACATATATGTATATATAATTATATATATATGTATATGTATATGTATATATATGCATATGTATATATATATGTATATGTATGTTTGTATATGTTTTTTTATGTATATATATGTATATGCATATGCATATATATGCACACACACACACACACACACACACACACACACACACACACACACACACACACACACACACACACACACACACACATATATCAGCCGACGTCGACTTTGGCACTATTGACTCAACTCTCTTGCATTCACTGCACAAACTGTTATGTCCGTTCCACAAGACATGCAGAATACCAAGTTCGTCATATTGTACAAGAACAAAGGTGACAGGAACGACTGCAACAACTGCAGAGGTATTGCACTTTTAAACATCGTGTGCCAGGGTACTGTTTGTATGCCTGCAAAAGCTAGCGGAATTCATCCATCCTGAGTCACAATGTGGCTTCCATGCTCATAGATCTATAGTACACATGATCTTCTCCCATCACCATCTACAGGAGGAAAGTCATGAGCAAGAAATGCCACTGTATATCGCCTTCATTGATCTGGGCATTCAACCTTTTGAGCAGAGATGGACTTTTTCATATCCTAAACAAGGTAGGGTGTCCACCCAACAAGAAAGCATGATCAAGTCTTTTCACAAGGACATACAAGGCACTGTATAGTTCAATAGCAGCTGCTCTGAAGGCTTTGGCATATGCAGCAAGGCTACATGCTTGCCCCAACCTTTTAGGGGATCTTCTTTACTTTACTCCTCTGCCATGCCTTTGGTGCCTCATCTGAAGGCATGTATCTCCGTAAAAGATCAGATAGTAGACTATTCAACCTGGCCCAGAGAAGCTCAACCTTTCACCTGCTATGCCTTTGCTACATCCTGCACATCTCCTGGCAAGATAAGGTACCCAAAACAGAGGTCCTGTCTCGCGCTCGCCTCCTAAGTATGTTCACCTTCCTCTGGCAGTGGCGGCTGCGCTGGCTGGGTCACATGAGTCGCATAGATGAAAACTGTATTCCAAAGGACATCCTATATGGCGACAGGAACAAGAACCGGTTGCCCACTACTGCGCTACAAAGTCTGTAAGCGAGACATGAAAGTTGGTGGCAACAACCCCGATTCTTGGGAAAATTTTGCAGCAGAATACTCCGAGTGGAGAAGTGCCCTTCAGAAACACTAAAGTTGCTGAGGAGAGCCTTCGGAATGTAGCCGAAACCAAACGTGCCAAAAAAATAAGGGTTATTACACAACCACTAGAGCTGAATCTACCAACAACTATAACACCTGCAGTCGTGACTGTCATTCTAGACAGTTTTCAACGGTAGTGCTTTAACTTTGCAAGATCGAGTCAGTAATGACAAAGTCGACATCGACTGATGGTGGTCGTTGATATATATATATATATATATACATATATATATATATATATATGTAAATATATGTGTATATATATATTTGTATATTGACATTACATATTTTTGTGTGTGTATATATACATATATA
>NC_061841.1:11426383-11433883 GCF_019202785.1 Penaeus chinensis
TAGGGCTCCCATGATTGCAACTGCCTCTGCCTGTAGCGAGGAGGCGTTGTCTGTTACCCTCATGGATCGCGTGGCATCCCTTGCTGCAAAGCCGGCGCCTGCAGTGTGGCTCAAGGGATCGACCGATCCATCCGTATAGTATGTTCTACTACCCGGAGGAGTGATGGCTGCAATGACCCTGTGGGCTTCTGCCTTTAGGTAAGGCATGGGGTATAGGCTCTTTTTCATTGACAGGCTCATTATGTTGAACTCTATCAGGCTCAGTGCCCACGGCGGGGCTTCGGCAAAGTCGGGGTGGGGGGAGTCCATGCCCTTAGCAAGAAGCTGTTCTTTGAGCTGATGGCGTATCAACACCCTGGGTGTATGAGACAGCCAGGAGTTGTTTGCAACGAGCTCGTTGTCTTGTTGGAGGCATCTGACTAATTTTTGTCTTAGGCTTGTGTTCCTGGGAGCCTGGATGACCTTTGACAGGAATTGTGTTGCCATTAGATCGATTCGTGAGTCCAGGGGGAGAAGGTTTGCCTCCATCAGGAGGTTGAGGACCTTCGTCCACCTCGGGGCACCCAGAATGATCCTGGCAGCTTCATTTTGGACTGTTTCTAATTTGTCTGTGTGCTTTTTCTTTGCAGCAATTAGAGCGACTGAGGCATAGTCCACAATGGGCCGGACAGCATGTACATAGAATGATCTTAGTACTTTGTGTCTGGCCCCTATGCGTCTCCCAGTCATTGCTCTCATGACGGACAGTCTTGCTTTGGTTCGGTCAACCAGGTACTGGACCTCCTTATGGAAGGAGAGGGTCCGGTCTATCCTTACCCCAAGGTATAGGTAGTCCTGGACCCATTCTAATTCCACTCCCTGGATTTTCAGTCATGTGCCTCGAACTCTCTGCCTCAGAGCCATGGCTTTGGATTTGGCTGCAGAGATCTTTAGTCCTGTCCTACAACACTCCTCTGACACGAGGTCCAGACAACGCTGGGCTTTATTCTGGCTGCGTGGCCCAGTGGAGGTGATAGCGAGATCGTCTGCATACGAGATGATCTTGCACCCCACTGGGAGGTTTATGTTGAGGATGCAGGACATTAAAGTGTTGAATAGGGCTGGACTGAGAACCCCACCCTGTGACGTTCCATTTTCGAACGGCATGTGCTGCGATAGGTGACCCTGGAATTTGACATTGGCAGTCCTGTTCCTGAAGTAGTCACCTATCCAAGCCAAGAGCTTTTCTCTGATTCCCTTCTGGATCAGGCTTTCCTGAATGGCAAGCGGACTTGCCAGTTCAAAAGCCTTCTCCAGGTCAAGGAATACCACCACAGCTGGGCCCTTGCTGATTGTGCTTAAGAGCGTGGCTATGCTGTGTGCTGTGCCCATGCCCCTTGTGAACCCGTGGAGGTGTTCGTGCGGGGATTCCGTTTTCCATTGAAGCCGGTTTAGTACCATCCTCTCAGCCGTCTTGGTCAGGCAGCTGAGCAGAGAGAGGGGGCGGTAATTCCCCGGCTCCTTTGGTTTTGGGACGGGAACTATGGTAGCCCTCTTCCAACTCTGGGGTAGAGTGGAAGTTTCCCAGGACTTGTTGATGAGTTGCAAGAGTGCACGCTCACCTGCTAGTCCTAGGTGGGAGATAATGGGGTACGAGATCCCATCAGAGCCCGGGGCTGTGTTGGAACTGGTTTTATAGGCTTTCCTTAGTTCCCTCAGAGAAAAGATAACGTCTGAGTTATCGGGTTCGGCTGCCTTTTCTCTGATCTGAGCGTGTTTGTCTGGCTGTAGACGCTCTTGTCTTGCCCTCAGCTCGGCTGGCAGACTGTTGCTGCTCGTTCTCGCAGAGAACTCGTGCGCCAGTCTGTTAGCCTCTGCTTGGGGGTCGTGATGGGTGCACCTCGGGGCTGAGCGGCTGGTAGCTCGCTTGACCCGTTGTCACAGCTCTGAAAGAGTGGTTTGGTGGTCGAAGGACTCACACCATTCCAGCCACTTTTCCTGCCCGAGCTGGCGAACGTAGAGAACGCGGCGGATCGCAGCCTCTCGATAAGGGTGGGGACTCCTCTGTCTACCCCCGCAAGGAGTCACGCGCCCCCACCGGCGTAAATGGATAGACAAAACAGTGATAGAAAAAACGGAACATAACGTACACGAAACCCTCCCTCAAATGGTGGTCACGTGAGAACATTCATGGTGCTTGATTTCTTGTTTGAGTTCAGATTTGTTTAGTTCATGTTAATGATGGTTATGGTGTATTTATAGTGCGCTTGGTGTGTGCGTGTGTTGGGTGCCCCTCACGTGTTGTTCGTGTGTGTCAGTAGCGTTGCGTATTACATATTTTGTTGTGTTCCCAGGTTACGAATGTTATGTGTTACATATGATTAATAAATTAAAATTGTCGTTAACGTTTCTTTCATCCATATTATTATTCTGAAAAAGGGATAAAAGATCCAGAGAGGCTGAATCATACTATGAATATTAATTACTAGACCCTCTCATAAATATATATATATATATATATATATATATATATATACACACACACATATATATATATATAGACACACACACACACACACACACACACACACACACACACTCACACACACACGCACACACACACACACACACACACACACACACACACACACACACACACACACACGTACACACACGCGTATACATATACATATGTATACATATATATATATATATATATATATATATATATATATATATATGGTATAAAAACCCACAGACCTGAAGATGGAATCCAGGTGGATTCCGAAACTGTAGTCTCATTTTCAATTAAATCTAGTTTTACATTGTGTTTTTTTATACCATAGTATCAACACGGTAGTGTGTTTTCTCCTTTCACACACACACACACACACACACACATATATATATATATATATATATATATATATATATACGTACCCGTATGTATATCTACACACACACACACACACACACACACACACACACACACACACACACACACACACACACACACACACACACTCACATATATTTATATATGTATATATATATATATATATATATATATATATATATATATATATATATATATATATATATATAAGGCGTATTTTGTAGAATCCCGAAATCCGCAACACTATGATACATTGCTTGTCGCTACAGAACACGATATAATCGAAGACATACAAAATTTCACATAAAAAGTCAATGGAAAACCATTAAAGTACTCAATATACTGGTAGCATATTTAATTACGAGCAAAACATTTTGGAAGCTTAAAATAAAATATAAAAAGTACCCGACTGCAACTTATATTGTTTATACACACCGCTCTTTGCTTTGCAAGGGTGTAGAAATTTTCAAATGTATTTCTCAAATTCAGTCAAAAAAAAAAAAAAAAAAAAAAAAAAAAACTTAATGCATACATTATTCTTCATATGAAACGTGGGAGTTGCTTGAGGTTTTGCATTTTATCGTATCCACCGTGAGTGAACTCCATGTCCGAATCAGACACCTGGATAATCCCAATTATCACAGGCATTTACTTGCCTTATTGATGGAATTATATTAACAGATCAAGATTTCTTTGATATGCTTGAGTCTGTAATGTTATATCATAGAGATACCGAATGATTTTGAAGATATTCATCACAGTCAATTTCACATCATATAACACGTTGGAAATTCTTACCATGTCGTTCAAGCGATCATCATAATAGAATTAAAATGCTATTATTATATACCTAGGTTCGAGGCCAGGTCAGGGAGGATTGTTATACACCTATATCAATGCGGTATTGCATTATTCCATCTTTCATATATATACCTCAGTATCTGACTTCGGTTTCGAATTTCTAAATCAATTTCCACCGAGTGCCCACGGGGAGTGTGTGTAAAACCTCGCTATCATTACTCATGTATGAGTAGATAGGTAATGTCTATGGAAGCTAGATAGCTCCTAGTTGCACACTCCTTTTAGTGGGTCGTGTGATATGGTTGGTTTAGTACTGGCCCTCCGGTCTCATACCCGGAGTGACCTAGGTTCGAGGCCAGGTCAGGGAGGATTGTTATACACCTATATCAATGCGGTATTGCATTATTCCATCTTTCATTATTATTATTATTATTTGTATTATCACTATTATTATTACTATTATTATCATCATCATTATCATCAATAATACTGATATTGTTATTGCTATTATCATCATCATGATTACTGGTAGTCGTGTTATTATCATTGCTATTATTATTATCACTATTACTACTATTACTATTATTATCATTATCATGACAATGATAATTATTATCATTATTATTATCATAATCATCAATGTTATTATCATTATTGTTGTTGTTGCTGTTGTTGTTGTTACTGTTATCATTATTAGTTTCATGATCATTATTATCATTATTATTATTACTACTATTGCTATCATTACTATATTATTATTGCTACTATTGCTATCATTATCATAATTACTATCACCATTTTTGTTGATATAATCAGTATTATCATTATTACTATCATTGTCATTATTACCATTATCATAAAATATGATCCTTCACTCAGAAACTACCACAACGACCGCCGTCTGAACCAAATGCCGCTTCCAAAAAGGGGCTTCGCTACAGGTCCCTCAACCGATCTCACCCTAACCGGTACTTTAACCATGTGTCGTAATAATAAGCACCTGACATATCACAGGAACGGGTTCTGCGTTTAGTGTATTAAAGGTTGACATTAAGAAATCCGGCAACCTCCGGGCCTGTAGAGTGCCGGATTTTCGGAAATGCCGTATTTTTGGCATTTGGTTCAGACGGCGGTCGTTGTGATAGTTTGTAAGTGTATGATGAGCTGATTCGTTCGTTTGGGTTAGGGAATTATATAAGCTGTATATATTTAACAGTCCTTCAAAGAAAGAAAATCAAACACTAAATGAAAAGCAAATGGAATTTTCATGTTTACCAACCTTTTTACTTTCTCTGCAATCGACAATGTTTACGTTTTACAGAACCTCTTTCCTTTGCTGAATCCATCATGAGGCTACAGCAGCAAAGAAACGATACAATGAGAAGGAATGAGCAGGATGCCTGTTATCAGACATCCTGCGCGCCAATGCGGTAAATTTGAAAATGAAGGAACCGGATTACCGATAGCTGGATTTTTGAATGTCATCCCATATTTTATACTGCAGCTTAAAATCTTTCGCGCTAAATGAAAACTCGCTCGCGGTAAGATATTTCAGTGCGTTATTTGGTCACATAGTAATTTTTTAAATACTTATATATATACTTATATATATATCTATAAATATAAATATATATATATTAACTCAATGTAGATAGAGAATATAAAAAGAAAACCAGTCCATAATTCCCTTAAAATATACCGCGCGTTGATCACGTGAACGTTTTATCGAAATAATAACAGGGCTTTAACGTCTTGATTTTGTGCGATTTGCAGCTTATGCTAGTGTACTAACTTTCGTTATTATGATAATAATAATAAAATGATGATAACAATAGTAATTATTATTATTATTACAACAACAACAACAACAATAACAATAATTCTAATGATAATATTCATTATAATAATAAGGCCTATGACAAGACTTATGCCATGGTGCCTTATATTTGGAAAGCGGGAAGTCTAAAGTTATTTAGAGTTGTAGTAACTGTGCAAAATATCCTCATAGATAGCCTAAAGACATGGATGACAGAATTAACATCTTCGGGAGAACGAGATGTGCAGCTCAGAAGGGGCTTTCTCAAGGAGACTTTCTACTTTACGCTTCGTGTTATGCATGGTTCACCTGACATTGGCTTTGAGATAAGATAAGAGCTGGGTGTGAATGGGGCCAAGGGGAGGTCAAAATCAATAATCTTCTATTCATGGACTATCTCAAATTGTTCAGCAAGTAGACTCTTTTGCAAACTGCATAGGCATTGAGTCTGGACATCGGATGGAAGATGGATTTAAGAAATGTGGAGTTTTGATACTAAGAAATGGGAAGACCGTGAAAGTGAATGGAGCGGGACTACCTGATGGACAGGTAATGAAAGAGGTGGCTGAAAATGGGTACAAGTATTTAGGTGTGGATAAGTGGCTGAAATCAAGGAACAAGAGATGGAGGACTTATTCACAAGCGAATGTAAGTGAGAGCTGGAGTTAGTGTTAAGGTCAAAACTTAATGGAGAGTATAAATTCTATGGCACTAATACATATTGTGTCCGGCATTTCTCTTATAAAGTGGCCGTAAGTTCCCATTCCTTTTAGTTTTCTCTGAAATTCAACCTTTTAGAGTGTAGGACTAATGAAATGGTTGCCCAGATAACTGAAAAAGTTAGAAAGACGAGAAAGTCTTTGGCTATACATAGGGCATTACATCCAAGGAGTGACGTTAATGGGATGTGTGAGCCAAGAGAGCAAAGCGGGAGAGGGTCATAAGTTATGAGTAATGTACGTAGGGTAGTTTGTAAAGAATTCAAATGAGACATTAATAGCAGGTGTAAAAAATACGAATGGAAATGAGGCTGAAAACACAAAGACAAGGTTGACTTTCAGATAAAACTAAGGAATAGGGAACCTTATTTACTTACTTTATAAGAGAAGTGCCTGACACAACAAACAAAGAGAAAGCCTCGCAATGGTTGAGGAAATCATACCTGATAGTAATAATAATCATTATGATAATAATGATAGTACTACTACTATTACTCTACTACTACTACTACTAATAATAATTTTAACTATAGTAATGATAATTATAAAAGTATCTTTAATAAGAATAATAGCCATATTGATAATAATGATAATAATAATAACAATAATAATGATGATAATAATAATAATAATAATAATAATAATGATAATAGGAATAATATAATAATAACAACAACAACAATATTAATAATAATAATAAAGATAATAATGATGATAATAATAACAATAATGGTAATAATAGAAAACAACAACAACGATAATAATAATAATAATAATAATAATAATGATGATAATAATAACAATAATGGTAATAATAGAAAACAACAACAACGATAATAATAATAATAATAATAATAATGATAATAATAATAACAGAAATGGTAATAATGATAACTAATGATAATAAAAGAGGTGATAGTAATAATGATAATAATAATGATTATAATGATAATGATGATTACGAGATAATAAAAGTAATGATAATAATAAAAATAAAAAAAAATTATAACACTAATGCTGCTGCTAACAAAAACGATAATAATGATAATGATAATAATCATAGTAACAATAATGATAATAATGATAATGTTAATAATAACAATAATAAAAATAATAATAATAATAATAATAACAATAACAATAATAATGATAATAATGATAATGATAATAATAATAACAATATCAATAATGATGATATGATGATAATACTGATAATAATATTAATAACATTAGGGATAATAATGATAATAATGAAAATAAAAATAAGAGTGATAAAATGATAATGACAT
>NC_061841.1:11438883-11441383 GCF_019202785.1 Penaeus chinensis
AATAACAATAATGATAACAAAAATAATAATAATAATAATAATAATAATAATAATAATGATAACAATACCATTACTACTACTATTATTAATAATACTAGTAATATTAAGAATTATAATAACAACTACAATAATGATAATGAAAATAACAATATAATAGTAATAAATGATAATAATAACAATAATAATTACAATGAAAATCATAATAGTAATAATGATAATGATAAAAATAATAATAATAATAACAATAAAAGTGATTATAATAGAAAGTAATAATTATAATGCTAATGATTATAATGATGATAATAATAACAATAATAAAGAAATAATACTAACAACAACAACAACTAAGGGTTATGATAATACTACTACTACTACTACTAATAATAATAATAATAATTGTAATAAAAATAACAATAATGATAATAATAATTAGAGTAATAGCGATGAAAATGATAATAATAATGATAACAATAATGATAATGATAATGATAATAATAATAATATTAATAATATTAATGATGATGATGATGATAATGGTGATAGCAATAGCAAGAATGAAAATGATAATACTAATAATAATGAAAAGGACAAGTATATTAATAATGGACATAATAATAATAATAATAATAATAAAAATGATAATAATAGTAACAACATTAATTATGATAATAATAACAATGATATTACTATTAACAATAGTAATGTAATAATAATAATAATAATGATAATAATAACAATAAAGATAATATCAATAATATGAATGACAACAACAATAATAAATATAGTGATAATGATGAAAGTAATAACAACAACAACAATAACAATAATAATAATAATAGTGATAATAATAATAATGATAATAGTAATAATAGTAATAATAATATTAGTAAGTAGTAAAAATGGTAATAATAATAATAATAATAATAATAATTATTATTATTATTACTACTTTTGTTACCATAATCATCACCATTATTATTATCTTTATCATTATCATTATCATTATTGTTATTACTACTATTATTATCATTACTATCATTATTATCATCATTACTATTTTCATTATCCATATTACTCTCATTATTATCATTTATGATATCATTATCATTATCATCATAATCATTACAATTATCATTATAAATCTTCTTCTTATTAGTATTTCTATCATTACTATCATTATTCTTATTTTTCTTCTTCTTATTATTATCTTTATTTTTTTATCATAATAATAAAAAAAAAGATTATTATTATCGTTACCACTCCTATTATTTTTAACATTATTATCATTATCATTTTTATCATTATTATTGTTTTTATTTTTATTATCTTATTTGACATCATTATCATTAATATTATCATCAGTATCATATTAAAAAATCATGGTATAATCGCAATAATAATAAGAATGAGAATTATAATTATTATTACCATTCTTATAATAATTATCATCATTACCATTAATCATATTTTATCATTGTTATCATCAGTATTATATATAAGTGTTAATGATAATAATGATAACAATAAACAAAAAAAATAATAATGATAATTGTAATAATGACAATAATAATAATAATAATAATAATAATAATAATGATAAAAATATATAACATACATGATATTAATAATAATAATAATGATACTACTACTACTATTACTAATGATGATAATCATCATCATCATGACTGACATCATCATTCTTTTTATTATCATTATCATTTCCATTATCATAATCTAATAGTGATATAAAAATTAGCCGTATCACACACGCTTACACGAACGCACGCGCGCGCGTGTGTGTGTACACACATATATCTATATCGATATGTATATGTATATCTCTATCTATCTATCTATCTATCTATATATATATATATATATATATATATATATATATATAAGATTTTGTTGATGCGATGTGATAGATATTATATATGTAAATTCTTGTTTAAAGAAACCATAGACAAAGATTCAAAGTGCAGACAAACAACGTCAATAAGAAGCGCATGACACCGGCGGATACGCAAGCAAACAGACAGACAAGAGATAAATTGAATAGACTAAATTTAACAGAAAAGAAACGTAAATGAAGTATCAAAATAAGACAATACAGACCACAGCCGACATCCAAACTGACAAAAAAAGCAAACAAAAACACAAACTCTACATAGGATCGAGCACACAACGACAGAAACTAACACACAACACTGACACAAACACAACAAACTAACTAACATGAAAACGAACATAACCTTATCCCTAGAGCCAACCGCATAAACAAGAAAACAAGAACAAGAACACACCCGAAAAAGGCTGAGTCATGTCAGTGTTCGAAACCCATCAATATAAGTGCAGACTTTGCCTCAGGCCAAGCTGGAACAGGCGAAAAAGGCAGAGTTGGAGTAAGTCGTAAAATGCGTTGCCAAAATGATGCTTTAAGTTTCAACATGTCTTTTTGCTAGTTGCTTACATATCTATGGTGAAATCGGGACACATTCGA
>NC_061841.1:11511383-11512782 GCF_019202785.1 Penaeus chinensis
AGGAGGTGCCAAAAGAAGATGAAGAGGAGCATAAGAGTAGTAGGAGGAAGAGGAGTAAAGGGGATGATAAATAATACCTAGAGAAAGGAGAGAGAAAGATAAAGAAAGTAGACAGACGAATAGGAAGAGGAAAAACAGCACGGGGGAGAGGAGTTAGAGAGAGATAAAGAGAGAGACAGGCAGACAGAGAGACAGAAAGATACATGGGAGTAAGAGAGAGAGAGAGAGAGAGAGAGAGAGAGAGAGAGAGAGAGAGAGAGAGAGAGAGAGAGAGAGAGAGAGAGAGAGAGAGAGAGACAGATAGACAGTAAGAAAGATAGAAAGATAGATAGATACATAGGGAGTAAGAGAGAGAAAGAGAGAGAGAGAGAGAGAGAGAGAGAGAGAGAGAGAGAGAGAGAGAGAGAGAGAGATAGATAAAAAGACAGATAGACAGATAGACAGATACAAAGATAGATAGATACATAGGGAGTAAGAGAGAGAGAGAGAGAGAGAGAGAGAGAGAGAGAGAGAGAGAGAGAGAGAGAGAGAGAGAGAGAGAGAGAGAGAGAGAGATAGAGAGAGATAAAAAGACAGATAGACAGATAGACAAATAGAAAGATAGAGAGATACATAGGGAGTAAGAGATAGAGAGAGAGTGAGAGAGAGAGAGAGAGAGAGAGAGAGAGAGAGAGAGAGAGAGAGAGAGAGAGAGAGAGAGAGAGAGAGAGAGAGACAGATAGACAGACAGACAGATAGAAAGATAGATAGATACATAGGGAGTAAGAGAGAGAGAGAGAGAGAGAGAGAGAGAGAGAGAGAGAGAGAGAGAGAGAGAGAGAGAGAGAGAGAGAGAGAGAGAGAGAGAGAGAGAGAGAGGGAGAGAGAGAGAGAGAGAGAGAGAGAGAGAGAGAGAGAGAGAGAGAGAGAGAGAGAGAGAGAGAGAAGAGAGAAAACAAGAAGAGAGAGAGAGAGAAGAGAGAGGAAGAGAGAGAGATAGAGAGAGAAAAGAGAGAGAGAGAGAGAGAGAGAGGCAGATATAGAGATACAGTAGCAAAGAGAGACAACGAGAGAGAGAGACGGAGAGAGAGAAGGGAGCGGAGGAGAGGGGGGGGGGGGGGGGGAGAATCGGCAAGGTAATCATTATTTTGAAAGTTACCTGTTCTGGTCGCGGTTACTCTGATAGCACAGCCTGGCTTCCATTCTCCATCCACGGCTCCCACTCGATGTGAATGTTTGTAATTTATTCGAAATCTATTTTCTTCCTCTTTCCCTCCCCTCTTTTCTTGGCCTTTGGTGTTTCCAATTTGCTTTTGATTTTGCAATCGTGTGTTCATCTATCATTCGAAACCGTCTATCTCGATTTTTCTCCATCGTGATTATCGTGTGCTTGTAATTCTGTCGTTTGATTTTCTTTCTT
>NC_061841.1:11512882-11517882 GCF_019202785.1 Penaeus chinensis
TCTCTCTCTCTCTCCTCTCTCTCTCTAAAACTCCCCCCCCCCTCTCTATCTCTCCTCCCGTCTCGCTTTTTCCCCCCTCTCTCTATCTCTCTCGTCTCTCTCTCTCGATCTTCTCTTCCTCATTCTCTCTCACCTCTCTCTCTCTCCTCTCTTCTCTCTCTCTCTAAAACCCTCCACTCTCTCCCCCCCTTCTCTTCCTCCCCCAACTTTCCGAGACCAGACTCTAGGCCGCAAAACACAAGTCATAACAAGATCAGTCCATCCTGTCAGTCATGTCTGCGGTGACCTTCATCTATGGCCTTTTCTCTCCCCCATTTGATAGACCGCGGCGGGGATTAATGACGTTTTTTGTGCTTCTTGAGGGTGTAATGGATTTTTATTCGGAAGGGAGGTGGGGAGGATGAGAGGATAAGCGGTGTGTGTGTAAATTGTAAGTCATTGTTTGTGGGAACCTGTGTGCGTGTGTGCGTGCAAGGTGTTGTGTGTTGTATGTTTTGTGTGTGTGGTGTGTGTGTGTGTGTGTGTTGTTGTGTGGTGTGTGGTTGTAAGTGTATGGTCACATGTGTGTTGTTTTATGTTGGAGTGTTGCTTGCGCCGGGGCTCTTCTGCTGAATTGCGTGTGCCCTTGCCCCATGAGCGTGTGGCCAGTAAGAGGTCTCCTTAACAAGCACACTAACCCGGCGGAATCATGCCGAGCCGCCTGAACATTACCATTACCGCTATTAACATTGAGCCACTTGCAAGGGCCTTTCTTATCATCCTCAACATTTGTTATTCCTATTAGTTTGGAGAACGAGACAGTGGGGAGGGGGTAAGGCGGGAGAGAGAGAGAGAAAAGGGAAAGGAGGGAAGCAAAGAGGTTGAGAGGGGGGGAGGGGTAGAGAAGTGTCGAGAGAGAAAAAAAAGGAGGAGAAAAAAGACAGCGGGAGAAAAAATAAAGGAACCAAATGGCACACACCACAGCACCCCGCACGCCCCCCCACACACGCACACCCCCGCACACACGCACACCCACTCAACACCACACACACACACCACACACCCACACACGCAACACGCACACACACACACACACACACACACACACACACACACACACCACAAAACCACCCCACACACACACACACACACACACACACGCAAAAACCCACGCACCACCACACACACCACCCACACACACACACACACACCACAAAACACACACACACACACCACACACCCCACACACAAAACCCCCACTCATCCGCACCGCACAAAAGTACCACCATTGGGGGAAAACCCCCCCCCGGGCCCTCTTCTCATCTCCATCATTCTCGAACATCTCGACTGAAAAGCCTCGTAAACCCTGTTATCGAGAGCCCTGGTTATGCCAACACAACCACATCCGGGACCCCTTAGTGACGCAACCATTACGTCACACTCCCGTCGGACGCATAGATACCAACCCCAGTTTCTCTCTTTCGCCGGGGGTTTTGGTCTAGGGATATGGTGTAGGGGAGGTGGGGGGGAGGCGAGTTTAACGTTACAAACACAACTTTAGCGTTACATTTTTTCCCAAACGTGAGCCCCCCTGGGACCAAGAGTCCACCTTCGGGAAAATGTGAGTCTTTGGGGGCCAACCGTGCTTGGAATGTTATTTTTTGTTTGTTGATTTATTTTCTGTCTCATTTCTTTTTGTCTTTTACTTGCCTTGTTGTGTTTTGTGTTTTTGTTTACTTGTGTAACAGTTTTTTTGCTTTTTTTTTTTTTTTTTTTTTCGTTCCTAATGCTATGCTATGTGTCAGTATGTTCAATCCATTAATTCAGTTAATGGTTGCATATAGGCATTATGATTTTTTATTATTTTCAGCTTTGTTTATCTTTGTATGATTATTAATTCATAAGCATTAATGCTGTTCTTGTTTATTTTACTGTTACATGCTGTCATTTGATGTATGTTATCGTTCTTATGACCTTCGCCCGAACAAGAATGGAATGATCCTGCTAGCATTGAAAGATCGTTTTTTTTTTTTTTTTTTTTGAATTGCCCTTAAAACATGTTGGGAATTTTTGACGGATTGTGATTAACACTTATAGAAGAAGGGTTTGCCATGTCCCGGCCGGTTGATTGGGTTTGGTGGCGAAGTGGATATTATGCTTCAGACACACACTGAACAGATACATGCGACACCCAAAAAAAGGGGTTTTTCGAAGGAAAGTAACTGTGTCCTGTGTTGGCGGGTTTTTGTCCATATCAAAAGTAAATGACGAAAAAGTATAAGTCGAAGCGGGGGTTTAAGTTCAAGGTTTGGGGGGGCCCCGGATAGAAGATTAGCTGATTATTGTAAAGCATCACAGGGGTTGGTCCCCATAATATAAAATTTTTTATTTGGTGACATGACCCTCCGACAAAAGTGACATGACCTGATGGTAGAGTGGGCTGAAATGACTACTGACCTTTTAACTATACGCTTTATAGTTTTTTTAGTTACCCTCCATCCTTTATGTCATCGTTAATATTGTTTTATCATTATTATCACCATTTATACTATTTTTTTTTCAACGCTATACAATCTTAATAACGTTATTATATATATTATATATTTTTAAATTTCATATATATATATATATATATTTTTTATTTATTTTATTTAAATATATATTTATATAAATTATTTATATTTAAAATTATATTATATAATTCTGTTTTTTTTGTATTTAAAAACATTATATATTATTATTATATATATATATTATTTAACAAATTATATTATATATATATTTGTGTGTGGTGTGTGTGGTGTGTGTGTGTGTGGTGTGTGGTGTGTGTTGCGTTGTGTGTGTGTGTGTGTATTATGTTAGGTTAGCTAGGCTGTTAGGTTTGGTTTGGTTAGGTTAGATTAGATTAGGTTAGGTTAGTTTTGGTTATGTTTGGCATGTTCCTAGATGTCGTAAAAAGAACTTTATACTTATTCTTAATAAGCATTTGTTGTCCTAGAGATTTGATTATACGATAAGATGTCATATTCTTAACAAGGAGCTCAGGAATCTCGCTGCTTTTGTTACAGACACGTACCTCTTTCACGTCGCGGTGTGCGCATGTGCCCATGAGCTGTTTTGTTTTGTTTTTCCTTGTACGCGGCACCAGAGATATGCGTAAGTGCCTGGGCTATGTTTGAATGTAAATATACTCACACACTTATGAAAGCCTCAAATTGCTGCGATACGCACATGTCCAAGTATACGACACAAGCACACATGCACGCAGTACTCCCCTCCACACACACACTCACTCACTCACACACTGTCATGCACGTACGCACGCTTGGATCCGCACGCTCTGGTGACGACTCAAGCTCACACTTGAGGGGAGCGCCGCGCCCTCACGTGTGTGTGTGTGTGCGTGTGTGTGTGTGTGTATGTGTGTGTGTGTGTGTGTGTGTGTGTGTGTGTGTGTGTGTGTGTGTGTGTGTGTGTGTGTGTGTGTGTGTGTGTGTGTGAGTGTGTGAGTGGGGTTGGGTGAGGGTGCACATGTATCTGTTTTTGCATCTGTGTATCTGTATTTGCATCAAATAAACACCATATTTTTATAACAAAGGTCAGTGCGTGACAGTATTGATCAAAATGTTCAATAGAAAGCACACATTTATTATAATTCACTTTAGGTAATATGATCAAATTGTAGTGTTGAGCTACTTGTTATATAATCCATAATAGAAATACAGTTGCAGCGTTGCACTACGGCAAAGTAGAGTTGCAGGAATGGCACAACAGACCGCAGAAGTTTATACAACAAGGATATACAACGGTAAATAAATACGAGGGTTTAGGAGCCACTTCAGACTGGTCAAGGTTACTTTACTCTGCGGTGTGTTCACGCCTTATTACGCCGCTGATTTACCCCTAAGTGGCAATTTCATCGTGGCAAAGGAAGGTGATAGTAATGGTGGTGAAGTATAGCGATGGGATGGGGAGTAGTTAGGTGCCTGAGAGTAAGAATGTGACATCAATTTCTTCTCGAATTTCATATGATTATTATATTGTGGAGAAAGAGAGAAGAGAAGAGAAAAGAGGAGAGAAAAGTAAAGACAGAGATAGAGAAAGAGAAAGCAAATAAGGAGGAGGAGAAGAAGTAGGAGAAAGAGAAAGAGTGAGAGCTAGATTAAGGTTGCAAATGTAATTTAGAAAATTACTGTAGAAAAATCTATGCATGATACGATTTCTTCTAAACCAACCCATATTAACTATTTGTATGATAAGTTTATTTTCTCCGAATACTCGTGTTCCAGAAATGTTATTACAAAACCGATTCAATAATACCCCCATAAAGAAAATATGCGTTATTATTACACTGACAAATCATTACGGGTGCAGCCAGAGTTCAGAGGAGCGAGAGAGAAAGTTGCAACTTTTTATTGTAATCAATGATTCTGTTAAGGCATTCCCACTTCCGCTCGTGTCATGCGGTGGAGGCGCCATGCGACACCGGGCGCCCCGGGGAGCTGGCCGCTTCACGCTTGTGGGAGTTGTTAGTGGACATTATGTTTACATACATACAAACATACATACATACATACATACATACATACATACATACATAACAACATACATACATTACATACATACATACTACATACTATTACACCAGCAATGCATTCCAGCAGGACATGGCCTCTCTCAATTCACTTTTGAAAGGTTTATGGCAGTGTCCCCCTTGTCTGATTGGATGCCCTTCCAACAACCACGGTTGGGGGGCGCTAAAATTGTGCCAGAGCTTTTGACTTCCCCTACGAACCTGCGTTTTTACTTCCAAGGCGATTTGTCGTTTTCTCGGGGTGAGGTGCAGTCAGAGGCAGGCATTTTTAGACCGCCCGCGAGGGGGGAATTGAATCGGGACCTGGGGTCGGAAGTCCCGGCTCTAACATGGCTTCGCGGCCACACACCACACACACACACCACACAACACACCCCACCCAAAACAACACCACACACACAACCCCCAAAAATATATTTTATTATGT
>NC_061841.1:11527882-11530382 GCF_019202785.1 Penaeus chinensis
CCACCAACAGCTGCCTCATGACCGAAGTCGTCGAGGGATGAAAAGTCGTCGTCGTCGTCCTTGAGAAGTGGTCGTTTGGAGGAGAGGAAAGGAGAGAGAGAAAGGAGTAGGGCCGAGGAGTCAATGCCTGTCGCTGCGGCTGCCTCCGCCTCGTTTCCGAAGTCGTCGAGGAATGAACGATGAAGAGAGAGCAGGGACCGAGAAAGATAGAGAGAATAAAAGGATAGAAGGAGATAATAGTGATAAAGGTTAATGGGAAAGTCATCGAGGTATAAAAGATAAAGAGAGGGAATGGACAGAACATGAGAGAAGGGGCAGCAGATGATAAGGGATATAAATCGTCGTCGATTTAGGGAAGTCGATTAGAGAGGACAGAAGAAGTGAGAGAAAGGATAGAAGGAGAGAACAAAAGCAGTAGTGGCTTGCTGGTGTAGGTGACATATAGACTATATAAGAAAAGGAACTTGGAAACAGAGTTGAACTTGTGACTGATTCTACGGAAGAAGACGACAAGAACATTTGTTATTGGAATGAACCCTCGCGAGTGCCTAGGTCTCGAGACATATTCTGATACTTATATTTTTCTCCTTATCTCTTTTCCTGTGAAACAAAAGCTCAAAAAAAACTTAAAATGGAAATAGTGGAATCTGAATCCTGTGTGAAAAAGCATCAACTGGAAGCCAAGAAACGCGCGTTAGAATTATCGTTGTGTCCAAGAGAACGGCTTGTGATACGTGCATGTAATTACTGTATGTATTCGTGAACACGTGAATGACTGTGTGTGTGTGTGTGTGTGTGTGTGTGTGTGTGTGTGTGTGTGTGTGTGTGTGTGTGTGTGTGCGTGCGTGCGTGCGTGTGTGCGCGCGCGTGTGTGTGTATGATTGCATTTTTGATCTGCATTTCAGACATTTATCAGTGTCTTGAAGCCACAGCGTTGTTTAAAATAGGTGGAGCGGTAAATCAAAGGTGTTTGGTTGTCAAATCACCACTCTTTGTTTTGTAAATATAACCGTTATTGTAATCCATAACTTAGATATCAATATATATATTTTTGTCTCTCAGATCTTGCCCGTGTTAGGTTCCTTTCTCCCAAGTTTATGGCAACTGCTTTGTTATTAGGGTGTAGCATTTGTTTCTTCATTTTGTATTTATCAATTTCATTATCAATTCTTTATTATTATTTATTGATTTGTTGCCTTCGTCGTGTAAGTATATTAGTCCTAAATTTATGTATATTATTTTGTAGAATGGAATATTAATGGCCACGGTGAAGTTGCTTTATACAAATATATGTATATGTTTAAGCATTGAATGTAGTTGTTTGTAAAACTACACCGTCTGAGTTATATTATTTCATCGTCATGATGATTGCCAGTAGGTTTAATTTTATATTTTGTCATGCATCCTCATAAATCTCATGATAATTCAGATAATGATTTTTATATAGGGTCCATATTTGTATTACTGACATTATTATTATTTTTTAATATTACCACTAATGTGGTAATAATCACTATCACCACAGTTAAAAGTTATAAGCACTCTCCAGTATGCCATGACGCAAGTGGAAAAAAATGTGATAATTAGGAACCAAAGAGCACAAGACAACTAGAAATTAAGCGGCAGTTAATCAGAACCGAATTCCAGGACCGTGCAGCACTGTTGACTTACGCGCTTGTGGTTGTGTGGTTGCTTTCTATACAGCATAGTGTAAGGAAAGAAGGATCTGGATAAATCGCCAATATAAACTTATTCCTTTTCCGTCTTCCATCTCGCTATTCTACTTCTCATCCTCCGGCCTATTTCCCTCTCTCCTCCTCCTCTTTCTTCTCTCTCCTCCTTCTCCTTCTTCCTTCACTCTTTTATTTTCCCTCTTCTTCACTTCACCTTTCATCTCCCCTTCCTCATCTCCTTGTTACGTTAATAGCATTAACATTTATTGTGTGCAGTTTGATTCCAGATAGTTATTTATTAATAGTGGTAGCAGTAGTCGTGGTTAGTAGTTGTGACAACAGGAGGGCTCCCGCTACTGTTACTATTACTATTACTATTTCTATAATCATCACTGCATAGAATTACGAATAATTTTTCTGCCTTCGTTGTCTTAAAGTTGCTTCGTATTTAGGACACATTAACGGTTATAAATGTTCTCACTTTCTTACGTTCTTGTTTTCTTAAGAGCATCGAACAAAGGCAGATAATTAATGTAGCAATTAATCTTTATAAAGAAATTTAAACAACACATATGCAGGGATTGGAAGAATTGTAGACTGTGAAAAAATAACTGAGGCATGTTTTCATATTTAAACCCGTGTGGCGTGATGAAGGAAATGATGCCAGAACAATTACTGACTGGAGTGTCTCTCTACAATCAAAAATAATCATTTCAGGCTCATGGTGACGTGGCATACTGGTATATAACAACTCACGCGTCAAAGTCATTTTGCTGTATTTTCAAAAATGTCCTTATAATGTTTTCCTTTTTCTTTTACAATTCATG
>NC_061841.1:11535382-11542882 GCF_019202785.1 Penaeus chinensis
GTAAGAAATACGTAACATATCACTGGCGTGGTATGTTACGTATTTCTGGTCGTGAGCGTTGCGTGTATTGGTTGAGTTTGCGTGGTGCAAGTAATCCAGTTTATTTATGTCAATTTGATTGTTTGTGATTTTGAACATGGTTGTTAATCCGTGTACTTGTCTGCGTATTGTGAGGGTGTCCAAATGTAATTGTTCGTGATGCTTGTTGAAGTGTTTATCTTTTCTAAGTTACTAATATTTGTCTGTGTGTGTGGGTCTCACACTGCTGCACAATACTCCAGATACTCCAGTGTTGGGCGAACGAGTGCTTTGTGAACTATGTGTTTACTGTCTTGTGTTCAGCCGTGTAGGTTCCTCCTCAGGAAACCCAGTGATCTTTTGGCTATATGATGCATGTTGTCTATGTGTCTGTTAAACTTCGTGTTGGTGTGTGGTGTGACTCCCAGATGCTTGTGTGATGGTCTGTTTGATAACTGTTGTGAGTGAATTGAATATGGGATTTTTTAAGCGTTTGGGAATGGGTGATATTTACGATTCTACATTGTTCTGGCCGAAAGTTCATTTGCCATTGCTCGAGGGAATCTAGGTCAGTCTGGAGGATATTACAGTCACAAGGTGTCTTAATTGGTCGATAAATGAGGCTGTCGTCAAGAAAAAGTCTAGTTGTAGAATTAGGGGTGGATAGTGGGAGGTCATTCATGTAGAGTAGTAAGAGGAGATGGCCTAAGACCGTGCCCTGGGGGACACCAGAATAGACAGAAAGAGAGCTAGAAATTGTACCGGCAAGGAGAACGCGTTGAGTCCTGTTTGAAATAAACGTTTGTTATTTTGTAAAACTGTAGTTTTTGTGTCAGTCTTTTGTGGAGGACTTTGTCAAAGGCTTTGGCGAAGTCTAGCACAATAGCGTCCACCTGTTTAACGTCACGTCTGTCTAGGGGTCTGGAAATGCCGTGGTGAGTAACAATGCAGGTATCAGTTAGTATGCTGTTAGTGTCAAGATTATTCATTATGTGTTTATGTATGATGTGTTCGAAGATTTTGGAGACAGTGGAGGTGAGGAAGATGGGGCGATAATTTGATGGGTGAGTTTGTGTGACAATCATTTGGAGGAAGGGGGCGAGGAAGGGGGCACAAGTTTTGGGGAAGAAGGAAGGGATTTTGTTGGGTTCAGTGCTTTGTTTGTGTCCAGTGCTTCTAGTTGAATTCCGTCTGCTTTAACGTCTAGAGACGGTATGGGTGGGGTTTTCTCGTGTAAATACAGAGTGGAACCGTGTGTTAAGTAGATTTGCTTTGTGTTCTGGTGTGGTGATAAAAGTGCTGTTGTGGTTTTAAGTGTAGCTATTTTAGTGGTGTCCTGTCTGTGCTTCTTGCAGAACTTAAAAAAGTGTCTAGGGTTGATTCTTACGTTGCCTGTGAGAGTTTACTTTATGCTTTTGGCAAATGTTTTTTGGAAAGATTTTAAATTTGCCCAATTCGCTGGTGTGTTGTATGATTGTCCGCGTCTGTAGAGTCTCTGTTTTCTTTGAAGTTGTCTACATAGACCTCTGGAGAACCAGGGGAGTGGTGGTATGTGACTTTTAGTGTGAGTGTGTATGAAGTGTTTCAGGCTATTCCAATTATCATCAAAGGTAAGGAGTAGGGGTCAGAAGATAGAAAGTTGTCTCTGCAAGTCGTCGTGTCCCTTATGATCGAGTCTGTGTCGGCTCTAGAGTAGAGTAAGATAGGTCCTCGTCTGCGTTTCTGTCTGGCAGGTCGGAGGTTTGCGTCAACAAGAACGATGTCGTGGTCATTTAGTCCTGGAATAACCTTTGTGTTTGTTATGTGGAGTGTGTTGTTTATGAGGAAGAGATCTAGCGTGTGGGCAGTGGTTGGAGGGCCTCCGTCGCCAGTGGGGCGTGTGGTGACTTGGGATCGTGCTGGTTTGAGTACTGTTTGTGAGAGTGAAAATGTATTTATGACGTCAATGGAGGTGTAGTGGAACTGGAGCCTGTTCACTTGGGGGATAATGGAGTTGGGACGTCTGGGGTGTGGATGGAGGAGGGAGTGCGGGTAGAGGGGGGTGCGGGAGAAGGAGTGAGTGTGAGAAAGGAAGGAGGGCGAAATGAGGGAGAGGGAGCGAAGAAAGGAAGGAAAAAACAAATTCGGGGGGAAGGTGGCAGAAGTGAAATGGGGGTATGGGGCGGGGGAAGAGTGAGTGAGAGTGGGGTTTGGAGAGGATAATCGAGAGGTGTTAGTACGCGTCGAGGTTGAGGTCAGAGGAGTCGTGGGGAGCAATGGGAGATGGCACTGAGTGGGAGAGTCGGGTGTATGGGTGCTAGTGTCGAATGTTTAGGTGTGCGGTGGCAAGCGTTTCAAGATGTGGGACGTGGAGTGTGCATGTGTGAGGGGTTCCTGTTTATGTTGTGTTCGTTAAGTGTGTCGAAGGAGATTAAAAGTTGGATGCTATAAAGAGAGAGGGAAAAATGTTTATGCTAATAATAATGACAAAGACAATGAAACTGATAATAATAATAATTGTAATTATAATAATCATAATAATATGAATATTAAAGATAATAATAATAATATAACGTATTAATATAATTATCAATATTATTATCAAAAATATTCCCAATACCATTATTGTTATCATAATTATAATTTTCCTTATTACTGCAATAATGAAAATAATAATAATAATGATAATGATAGTAATAACAGCAAAAATAATAGTCCTTGTTATCATATTTATCCTTATCCTTATCATTACCATCATTGGCATTATTGTTATTATCATTATTATCATCGCCATTATTTTGTATTATTATTATGATTATTACTAAAATGAATATTATTATCATTATTATTACCATTATTATCATCATCATCATCATCATCATCATCATCATCATCATCATCATTATTATAATAATAATAATAATAATAATAATAATAATAATAATCATTATTATTATCATAATCATCATAATCATCATCATCATTATCATCATCATTATCATCAATCTCGCTCCCGCGCACTTACCATACTGGCTATACAAGAAATCCACTTGAGCTTTGTACTTGATGCTCGCAGGGACGCCGCCCTCCGAAGCGCAAACCACCTCTGTCTGGGCGCCGGAGATGTCATCGACCCATTTTGAAGAAAGGAACAGGTCCATCTCTGTGAGCGTGGGGCGTGGGCGGAATCGCGATGGGTTGTGGTTTGGGCGGTGGAAGCGTGATATGGGTGATGGAGATAGATAGATGGTTAGAATGAGGGATGGATGAATAGATAGTTACAGTCTGTTCAATTAACTCTGATAACTGGAGCCTAGAAACGTTTGAAACAAGGCTGCTCATTCTTGTACCTTCATAAATTACTTGTGTGTGATTTCGTTTAAGATATTGCAGTATAGACAAGTAATGTATAATGATAATGATGATAGTAATGATAACAGCAACAACAATAATAAAAAGTAATAATAATAACAACAATAACAAAAACACCAATAATAATTCTAATAATAATGATAATAACAATAATAATGACAATAATAACTATAATAATAATAATGATGATAATAAAAATAACAATGATAATGATAATAAAAATAATAATCATAATAAAAATAATAAGTATGAAAATTAATGGTGATCATCATTTATTAGTAATAATAACAATGATAAAAAAATAATAATGATAATAATAATAATGATAAAAAAGATAATATTGATAGCAATGATAATGATATGACATTATTAGTAACCATGTTGACAATAATAAAATAACAATGATGATAATGATAATGCTAATAAAAAAATAATAATGATGATGATAACATTGATAATAATGATAATGATAATGAAAAAAGTGATGTTAATAATGATAATGATAATTATAATAATTGTAATAGTAATAATGATAATAATAATAATGACAATGATAATAATAACAATAATAATAGTAATAATAACAATACTACTACTACTAATAATAATAATAACAATAATAATAATAATGGCAATAGTAATACATAGCACTAAAAATGATAATGAGATTGTGGTCAAGACGAACATAATAATGATAATTATCATTATAATTATCATAATCATTATCATTATATTATTATTACTTTTATCATTAGTATTAGTATTACAACCATTATTATTATTAGTAGTAGTAGTAGTATCATTAATACTTCATTATCAATACTAATGAAAATGACAACATGAAATATTACAGAGAAACAATACACAGATAAAAATAGAGAGTTAGATAGAGGTAAATATATATGTGTATATATATATATATATATGTATATATATCTATATATGTATATATATATATATATATATATGTATATGAGGGATCTCGGAGCAGCAGGAGGACCCGGAGATATGGAGTCATGGGCCACCGGCATGTGGATGTGCCCAGGCTCTGTACCAATTCCTGCCTCTCAGCCCCCCTGGGGTTAATGGGCGCCTCAGGGGAGGTAGGCCTTGCCAGTGTTCCTCCTCCCCAGGAAACTCACCGGCAGTGTCATAAATAAATGGATATGCTGGGGAGATGTGTTTTGTCCCTCCCAATCAGCAAGTGAGGCGGGCTGTGGGTCCCACTGGGAGGTCATATATTGTGGGACAGGATGAGAGCGAGAATTACTAGTTTCACCTGTGCCCTGGTGGGCGCCAACTCAGTATGAGGCCTGTGGGACAGAGCCCAAGGGAACTCCACAGACAGACTCTGGGCCCCACAGCCTGCTGTCCCCTTTTATTTGGGGCAGCGTCGGCAGGGGTGGCAGGGATGGCTTTTACCCGGAACGACTGCCTAGGGCTTAATCTCAGGCGAGCTATCTGGGTAGGCACTTGTAACATCCGGTCTAATGCTATCGAGTAGAATGAAGCGGTTGGGATTTGAGGTGGCTGCCCTCTCGGAGGTGAGAAGATCTGGCAGGGGCACGATCAGTTTGGGTGGGTATACCTACTACCGGTCGGGCCGTGCGTGGCGATGGTCATCATCTCCATACCCATCTCCAGCTGACTTCAACCCTTGATAGTAGAGGTAACCCCGTTTGATGAGCGTAACATATCATTGAGACTGAAGCATGTTTTTGGCTTTGTGTCTCTTATTGCTGTGTACGCTCCTACCGATGTCTGCAAACTCGATGTGAAACAAGCATTCTAAACCAAACTCACAACTTTGGCAGACAATTGTTCCCGGCGAGACATTTGCACTGTTCTGGGCGACTTTAGTGCGGCATCCGGCTGTGATTGAGCTTGCTACGAGACGTCTGTCCGGACTTTGTTTGGTACCATTGACTGAAGATCCCTGGTTCCTTGTATCAGCGCTCCAACCCGCATCGCTGGAGATGGCATAACGATCGGGTACTGTGGCCAAGGAGATCGACCACATTCTTGTCAGCTGGAAGATCCTTCATAATTCCAGGGTTTACCGGAGTGCCGAGTTCTCTGGCACTGACCATAAACTATTAGTGGCTACCCTGTGGGTCCATTTCAAAACTCCTCGTCCCTCTAGTGGCCACTCTAGGGTGTTTCACTTCATGCATATACATATACACACACACGTATATGTCTCTATATTTATATATATATATATATATTTATATACATATATTACATATGTGTATATATATATATATATATTTTATGTATATATATTTATATGCATGTATATATACACATATATATACATATATCCGTCTATCAACACAGACACACACACACACACACACACACACACACACACACACACACACACATATAGATATATATATATATATATATATATATATATATATATATATATATAGTACATCTACATATACATGTATATATATTTGCATATATATATATATATATATATATACATACATATATACATATACATATACATATAAACACACACACACACACACACACACACACACACACATATCTGTGTGTGTGTGTGTCTGTGTGAAGATGGGAGATTTTTCGAGAGAGTAGTATGTGTAATTCGAGAAAAGCGAATAGATGAAAAAGGCACATATCCACCCAAATCATAAATACTTAACTTACGCATTGGTGTTGTGGTAACTACCGTTGAACTTGTGGTTGCAGAATTTGTGGTGGAGGGGATCTTGGTTGCTGGTTCTGTAGTTGCGGTTGTTGCATGAGCAGTGCTTGACATTGTAGTTGTTAATGCATAGCGGTTAGTTGTTGCTGTGGTCACCTTAGCGGCCGGTGTGGAGGTCTCGGTCTCCGTGGTGGCCGGAGCAGAGGATTCGGTTGCCGGCTGGCGGGGGGGAACGGTGGTTGCCGTAGGAACATTTATCACCTGAATGGAAATTGCTTTGGTTAAACGGCTGAATACAAGAGAAAAAGAGTCAGTGAATAGACGATTGAGCCGATTAAACATTATTGATCGATTTAAAGTAGTACGCAATTCAATGAAATTAATAAAAGAATTCCAATGATAAAACAGAACAGAAAAAAGTCCTTCTTGCTACTTGAAAAATGAGCATTTGTCTATTTAAATATAGATCATTCATCAAAATTAGGGACTTGCAACCTAGCAAATTAATGTTGCAAACAATCAATATGCAAGCGGAAAGGCCGAAGGAGACAAAGCCTTATTTAACTTTAATAACAAAGCAATTGCTATAATTTGTCTGTCAGACTCTGATGTCGACTGAGAGTCAATGAGAGATACAAATTCAGACTGGAATTTAGCAATAATTGAATGATGAAGAGAAATAAGAAAGAAGGAACGAGGCAGACAGAGAGAAAGACAGATAGATATATATAGAGAGAGATAGAGATAGATAGATAGATAGATAGATAGATAGAGAAAGAGAGAGAGATAGATAGATAGATAGATAGATAGATAGAGAGAGAGAGAGAGAGAGAGAGAGAGAGAGAGAGAGAGAGAGAGAGAGAGAGAGAGATGGACTGCAGTTCCCTAACACACACATGAACTATCCTCTTACGTACACTATGCACGAACAGGGTCATCGGCAAGCCAGTATGTCAAAGGTAAGACAGAATGGCACATAAGCTGATCTCTCTTTGTGCATATAGATCACCCATTGTCACATTTAACAGCACAATACTTCAATATTTGTTTATTGTAATTACAAGCACTGTTTATTGGATACGGGTAAACACAAAGTCACGTACACAGAATACGTGGGTCACCTGATCTTACCTGTGCACTCCAGGTAGTGTAGGAGTCATCAGACGTCTCGAGTCCTGCTTCTTGGGGGTCGAAGGTCAGGTCAAGCCAGTAGCATCTGACCCCAGCTCCCCGAATCTCCTGTGTACTGAGTGTTCTGATGCCATTCACATAGGATAAAAGTGCGCACTGTTAAGCCAGGGATGAAAAAAATGAAACATTAAGATTAGAATAAGATTAAAGTGAAGAATCAGAGCAAGACAAACAATACAAATACGATAAGGAACGTGTATAAAAAAAAAAAAAAAAAAAAAAAAACGGAGGGGAGAACAAGAAAACACATGAATATG
>NC_061841.1:11545382-11550382 GCF_019202785.1 Penaeus chinensis
TGACCGTTCTAGCAATTCTTCTAATATATTGAAATCCAGAAAATATTACTTACTTTATGATTGACTTTTGACAGCACAAAATCTACGGCAATACCTTTGTTTTGAATAAATATGAGAACAGAACTTAATTTGCCTTCTGTTTATGAAAGAATATTATACATAAATACTACATTTAGTATCAAATCAATTTGAGAACCCCTCCATTGTACAGAGTTCCAAAGACAACTTAAATACAGAATAAAAGAGCTAACTTTGAATAACAACACCGATTCACACTCAAATCCATGGTTACAAGTGACGTGTAAACACTTAGCTCAGCTGAACATACCCATAACTAAGACCCTACATGGACGTTCTGTACCACCGTGGAAAATGTCGGACCTAAGTGTATATTATACGACTGCCCCCCAAAAAGACAGTGTCCCCCCTGCTATACTTAAACAGTATGCACTTGCAAGTATAAATGAGCATCTAGACACTCTTTCCAATGTATATGAATGCTACACTGACGGATCCTTGCAGTCTGGGAGCAGAGCAGGATGCGCTTTTGTTGTATATAAAAACAATATTTTGCTGCACCAGGATTGTGGGAGGGTTCATGACTGGGCTAGCACTATGCAAACCGAGTTGGCAGGAATACTCATGGCCACCGAATTTCTATTGAATCAAGGCTCAGGGGTCATTTTCTGCGATTCACAGAGTGCTCTCCAGGCTCTGAACACTCTAGACAAATGACATCAGGATAAACGTGTATCGTGCAAAAGAACGAGGCCATAATAAACGTTTTGTGTGGATTCCATCGCATGTTGGAATCCCTAGGCATGATCATGCTGATTGCCTAGCAAAGTCAGCATGTGACAAACAAAGTGTGGACATAGATCTTGGGATACCTCTTTCTAGGATTTTCTACATCATTAAAGCTTCCTTCAGAGAGGACTTGACTGAGTTGATTAATTCTCAGCGCCCTGAAAGCTGTAGCATAAAGCACTATGACCAGTTTAGGCAAGATTCCTTCATCTATGGTTTATATAAAACAAGAACAAGACAGTGTGATGTTGTGACTGCAAGAATCAGGCTTGGATATAGATTGTATTGGCAGGTCAGTACAGTTTGTAATGTCGAAGAAACTAAGTGTAAACTGTGTAATGAAGAATATAAGCGAACACTTGTACATTATATCTCAGAGTGCCATGTGATACAGCCTTTCAGGCCACCTAGCATGAGGTACGGAGAACTATGTAACTACTTCATATCATCTGATGCCCTAGAAGATATACTTATGTTGTATCCTAAATTTGGAATGTAGTATCACATAACCGAATATAAAATGTATTAATGCTTTCCCACGCCCAAGCTATATGCCGGCGTGGCAGATGAGTGGATAAAGGACTGTGCAATTGTATCTTTCCTTAAACTGATAAAGTACTCATAGCAATGTTATAGGCTAAAATTCAAATGTAACACTATGTAATGTTATGACCATGCATTAAATGTACCACAGCTTGCCCACGCTGTGCAGTTAGCCAGGGTGGTAAATAAAGGACTTAACTAAACTAAACCAATTCCCCGGAGACTCGCCTAAATGGCAAGAACTCGAATAAGTTTATTCTCTTAAAAGATGATAATCCTAAAAACCTTTGACATTACATACATTATAGTACTACCCAAAAATCATACACTACTCACGTGAAATAGGAATTACGATCACAAAAATATTATTTCCTTATAACTTACGTATAAATAGCTAATGTCACACCATTTTATTATCATTCCTTCAACTTTTCTATTTGTCCGTTATCCTACTAACTTCTACTGTTGAAAGGGTGCATTTGAAAAAAAGAAAAATATCCGAGTTGCAATCAGTTATTCAAATTCGTATTTTACAACATTATCACAAATAAATGCTTCATCCAACTTTTACTTTCCAAGGGTTAAACATGTTGTTTTTCTAATAATTTTAGTTGAATACTGTTATTGTTATTATCATTATTATTGTTGTTGCTGTTGATATTATTGTTAATAATAATATCATTGCTGTTCTTCTTATTATTATTATTATCATTGTTATCATTATTTTATTATTACTATCATTGTTATCATTATCTTATTATTATTATCATCATATTTAAAAAAAAAAAATCTATGAAATTTCGTTGAATGTTATCACTATTGTCATCATCATTATTAACATCATCATCTCTTCATTATTAGTATCATTATCATCTTTATTATATTATTATTATTATCATTATTACTATTATTATTACTATTATTATTATTATTATTATTATTACTATTATTATTATCATTATTATTGTTATTTGTATTACTATTATCATTTTCATTATTCCTATATCATAGTCACTATTTTTATTATCACTATTATTTATATCATTTTCATTATTATTATTATTATTATTATTATTATTACCATTATTATTATCATTATAATTATTATTATCATAATAATAATAATAATAATAATATTAGTTATTATTATTATTGTTATTATTATTATAATGATTATAATAATAATAATAATAATAATAATAATAATAATAATAATAATAATTGATATTATTATTATTATTAGCGTTATCATTGTTATCATAATCGTTATTATTATCATTATCATTAATGTTTTTAATATCACTATCATCATGAACATTATTATATCTGAAACCTCTACCGCCCCTTCTGCGTTGGCAATAACTATTCTTTTTCGTTATTTTCCAGAACAGCTAGGAAGGAATGGTCTTGCTATTAAGTCCTACACCTATATCAGGGGTGTAGTATTTATGATTAGAATTTATATGTACGTTAGCACACAAAGAGAGAGAGAGAGAGAGAGAGAGAGAGAGAGAGAGAGAGAGAGAGAGAGAGAGAGAGAGAGAGAGAGAGAGAGAGAGAGAGAGAGAGAGAGAGAGACTTTAGCATTTCTCAATTGGTTCGCCCTTCTTGTTCATATTTTTCGTTATTTTTCACTACATTTCATTCCATCTCATATACATCGGCAACTTTCCGCTTCGTAAAGATTTGCGACAGAGAGCGGAGTGAGGTCAGAACGTGAGCCTCACAATACTTTGTCTTTTGCAATCTTTTTCAGGAACATTTTTTTTACGTGTTGAGCAAAATAAAACTAAAAGCAGTACAGCCATCAACAAAAAACAACGAATATGCATTTTTTTTTGTAGGAATGTAACTTACGGTAATAAAGATCCTTTCTTATCTCTGTATACCTATCTAATTTAACTCACAGTGCCAGAGAAGAAAAGAGATGAAAAGGAGTAGTTCAAAAGTGGTGCCACTGAAAGGGTCAATTGCAGGGACACTCACCATGTTGGCGCAGCGGTGGCGAGAGAGGGTCTGGCAGAGCAGCTTCGAGGGCCGTGGCGAGCGAGGGGAGGCCCGGGGGCTATTCAGGCCTCTTTCTTTCCACCTGTTTGCTCTCGCTGTGTGAGTGCGTGCAGACAGGTGTGCACGCGGACATACATATGCTGTATTACATATTACTTACATACACACGTTCTTACTATGGCTTAGTTTTCTTATATACATGTATATGTATGAGTATATATAAATACACACACACACACATAACACACACACACACACACACACACACACAAACACACACACAAACACACACTCATACACATACACGCACAAACACACCCACCCACACACACAAACACACACATACACACACACACACACACACACACACACACACACATATATATATATATATATATATATATATATATATATATATATGTGTGTGTGTGTGTGTGTGTGTGTACATGTACATACATATACACACTCACAAACACACACACACACACACACGCTTTCATACTGGAGGTGCATTATCATTGACGCTGCAGACGTTCGGTATATATATCAAACAAATATACATATTCATATATATGTATATATATATATAGATACTCTCACACACACACACACACACACACACACACACACACACACACACACATATATATATATATATATATATATATATATATATCTGCGCACACACACACATATACACATACATATGTATGTACATATATATACATTTTCCTTTATATATATATATATGTATATATATATATGATATAAATATACACATTCACACACACACACACACTTTCATACTGCAGGCGCATTATCATTGATGCTGCAGACGTTCGGTATATATATATATATATATATATATATATATATATATATATATATATATATATATATATATATGCGATGGTCGTAAAAATGCCTGCGCTCTGATTGCTAGCTCGAGAAGTCAAGCCTTGAGAAGTCAAACGCAGGTGTCGTAGGGAAAGTCACCGCCGTGGCACAAGTGTTAGCGCGGCGAACCGCGGATGATCAGGAAGGGCAACCAATCAGGCAAGGGTGGCACTGTCATATAACCTCTCAAAAGTGAATTGAGAGAGGCCTATGTCCTGCACACACACATACACACACACACACACACACACACACACACACACACACACACACACACACACACACACACACACACACACCTATCCGTCAAGAGGAAACCGTGAGGCAGGAAAGGTTTAGAGACCAGGAAATTAATAATTCACTCCCCAGGAGCGCATGAATCTCATGTGCTCCTGAGAACACAAGAAGTGGTAGCAGGTAAAGCTTCTCTAAAGATCCAAGTATCTGCAGATGTCCATACATGCAAGGTATATCATGAACTGAGTCATTTTTGAAGTCTTGTAGCTCAGTCAAAAAAAAGAAGAACAAAAAATACAGTCTACTTAAAATTTGAAAACGATATACATTCAAGAGAGAGTAGGGAATTATATTTCACATCAAAGCGGAAGGCCCGTGAAAATGGGTACGGTACATAAAACATACCATTGGGGCAGAGGGCCTTATGTTCGTTATTAGATTATATCAATTTTGGTTATGAGAAAGCTACAAGAAAGAAGAAAAAGGTAAAACTGAAAATGAAAGATAAA
>NC_061841.1:11562882-11572882 GCF_019202785.1 Penaeus chinensis
GCCAGATCCTTGGCCTATGCTCCCCCAAAGCAGTCAGAGCTGATTTGACGACTCGATTGGTGTACTCTATCATCCTGTTGCCCTGGGGATGATAGTGGATGGTGTAGTGGTGACTGGCATGCATCATCAAGACAATCTCCTTGAAGAGACCACTGGTAAACTGCACCCCATTACCCATGTGAATAACACTTGGTGGGTCAAATAAAGTAACCCAATGGTCAGCAAAGGCACAATGGATGCTGATGGCTATCGACTCAAATCTGCAGCCATTGTGAGTGTTGATCAATGATGGACAATGCATAACGAACTGGGATGGTAGGTCCAAAGTCCATCAGGTTCATGGAGACACGCTCCAGAGGATACTGGGCCAAGGGGGTCTCTTCCATTGGCGCTTTCTGGGAGTTGCCTCTCGACTGTTGACACATAGGGCAGTTGTCAGCTCCCTACAGCAGTGAAGTGCCGTAAAGGTAGAAGTCGAACCAATTGCGATGGAGGAAGCATCTGTGTGTAACTCAAACTCCTGGACAAAATCTGGCTGACGAAGAGCTGGTTCAGTGATAAGACGGCCCTTAGGTCCTGAAACTCCTTCTGTTGATCATTTCCCCAAGACCATTTTTGATTCTTCTTTAGGAGCAAGTGCAGTGGATATGTAACCAGGAATGTGCTTCTTGAAGAACCCAGTGCACCCTAAGAAATGGTGTACCTCACGGACATTACGTGGTGCTTGAGTTTTGGCGAAGGACTCCTTCTGGACTGATGCTGAATTCCAAGAAGTATATCGTGGTAGCAACAACATGGCATTTCCCCCATGTTCAGTTTCAAACCAGCTGCTAAGAGGAGCTGTAGCGTTTTTTCCAGGTCTTGCAGGTGCTGGCAGAACCCTGGCATCTAGTGTGGTGAATGTGTCAGTGGGACCCAATTTGTCGACGGTAAGTGTCCTTTGTGACAGCACTGAGGCCTCGATAATCAATGCAGAAACATAGACTGCCATCATTCTTCTTAACTAAGACTACTGGGCTCATCCAAGGACTACATGAAGGCTCGATGACACCTGATCACAACATGGAGTCACACTGCTGCCTGATGGTCTCCTAAGTGGACTGTGGGAACCTCCATTGATGAACATAAACTGGCTTAGCGTCCCCAGTGTCAATCTGATGGCGGATCCAAGGTATATGGCCAACAATCTATTTTCCTCTGTCAAAAAGCACCTGGAACTGCTCCAGCAGCGGGTCAAGTTCTTGTTGCTCTGGAATGAAGGGCTGCCAGGAACATGGCCAATGTGAAGATGATCCATCATAAATAAATTACAAAATCTTAGAATTAACAAAAAGAACTATGAAGAACGCACCAAAGTAAAACAAGCTAATATGTAAAAACAGCAAGTGCCAGAGGAGCTTAAGAATTAATAAAAATACGCTAAAAGGGCTTCAGAAAAACTGAATGTATGCCAAAAAGGCCTTCAAAAAGAGCAAAAAGAACTAACATCTAAGTTACAGCAAGTAAAAAGACACGAGAAAGGGGTAAAAGGTGACATGAGAAGTAAAGGAGATAGAAAAAATAGACAGAAAAGACGTAAAAAAAAGCTCAAGTAAAAAGGTAAAGCACAAGATAAAAGCAAGTCAAATTCAGAATAAGTAAAAAGCGAAAGTCAAAGCACACGTGGTTCACAGTAAAACGAATTATAAAAGAATAAAACACGCCCAGCATAGATACACCTAATCAAGAAAAAGGGGCAGTACAACCTTATTTCAGCATCCGTGGTGTAAAATCCACTTCGTTTATTTGGTAAAAACATGGGGGTTACGTCGATTCACGGGGACGAAACTGTAGCACATAAATAGAGGAAAGCAATATTTAGGAAATGTTATAATAAAAGAAAATATACAAAAGGTAAAACCAATAACAAAAACAATAAAACGTTAAAAGAAATCATTATATATATATATATATATATATATATATATATATATATATATACATACATTTATATACATATATGTATGTATATATAATTATGATACAAATTCTTAAAACAATCTCTTGCTGTTCATTAACAAAGAACATAAAATAAGTTACTATCTCTCGTTGTGAAAGAGAGATTAAAAGGACGAATGAGTAGAGAGAAACCATATAAATAAATAAAATTGAACTTAAAATACAAGAGGTAAAAGAAGGGAAAAAAAAAGATGCATTCGCAGCAGATGTGGATGTCTGTTATCCACACATCATGAGATAGGGATAGGATGGGAACAGGAGAGGATAAGGTTAAAGGTAGGAGGTAGGACAAACGGGAAAAGGGAATGGAAAAGGGGGTAATGAGCGTAGAAGTAGGAGGAAGTGAGAAAGTGAAAGAACAAGAAGAGGGTGCGAATAAGAGGGAAATGCGGCAGGATACAGGGCAGGATAGGGATAGGATCGAGGCAGGATAGTATAGGGATAGAGATAAAAGGTAGAACAAGCAAGGAAAACAAGTAGAAGAGGGAGAAACTACCGTGGGAGTAGAGAGTAGGGAAAAGCGAGGGACAGGAAGAGGGTGCGAATAAGGGCACAAGAGGGATGAAAGGATTGGGGCAAGGAAGGGGGGGTGGGGGGAATAGGCGATGGGTATGGTGGGTGGAATGAGATTAAAAACCTCACAACTTCCTCGAGAGCAAGAAAACAATTACATCTGCTTATTTTGAATACGTTTTGAGAAAACCGACCAGAAAATCATAGAAAGACGCCATGAAAATTCAATTTTCCATCGTTTGAAGATGTAAAAAGAGCTGCTCTGACAGGGTTCAGATCACAAAACCCTCAGTTTTACCAAGACGGTTTTAAAGACTGGTATCAAAGTTTGCAGAAGTGTATTGGCATTAATGGAGCATATGTTGAAAAATAAACATCATAACTGAAACCGTTATTTCATACTGTCCTTCTTTCCACGAACTTTTTGAAGTCCCCTCGTGTGTATGTTGAGTGCATATATATATATATATATATATATATATATATATATATATATATATATGTATGTATATATATGTATATATATGTATATATGTATATGTATATGTATATATATACATATACATATATATGTGTGTGTGTACATACATGTTTAGGTATATGTATGTATATATATACCACACACACACACCGACACACACACACACCGACACACACACACACACACACACACACACACACACACACACACACACACACACACACACACACACACACACACACACACACACACACGATTGATATATATATATATATATATATATATTATATATATATATATATATATATATATATATATATATATATATATATTAATCGTTCAGTTGGCTCAACTTTGTTAGTACATCATTTTCCATGTCTTTCCATAAATAAGTTATAGGATTTACATCTGGACTGATTCCAGGCCAATCACTATAATACCATAATTTTCCGAATGGGCTTTAACACTTTTGGCTGTGTGGCAGGGAGCTGCATCATGCATGAAGTTGGGGAAGAAGACGTCTATCATTGATGTCACGATATCCAAGCTTGGTTTAGATTGCTTCTTAGATTCTCTAATCTCCCATACCCGTAACAGTGAGCACATACAACGCCGCCACCTTAGTAGGGAACTTTAGTCGTGCTTTCTGTCGAAAAAGATATTAGAAGTCGGTTCTTCTAACAAATTTTCGTCTGGCATCAGCATTTCTACCGTAGACACACCAGAGAAAGAAAGCTGAAAATAAAAATAATACTAGGGTTACGAGATCTCTTTTATCTCTTAAACTCTATCTCCAAAATGACCTGTTTTTGATCTCGCTTTTAAACCAAACATAAATATTTTGTAACTAACATATTTTTTCCATGTATGCATATGCACTCCATTGAATTATGTTTGAATCACATAGGAAAGTAGTCAAAAGGAATATTCATACGAGATTTACCTTTTCTCAATCCTCTGATGTCCATTCTTTGAGAGCCTTTGCCCAGACCAGTCATTTCTTCCTCATGGTTAATGTTAGGCTTGGCACTTTAGAAGGCCTGCATGCACGGTATCATCTCATCTCATTTAACTTTTTCTGACTGAAGAGGGCGTACACTTGACACCATAGTTCTTCCATTCATTAGCCAGTTGTTTAGATAACTTTGATTGATCTTGTTTAATCGTATTCATAAGCATTTTGTCCTGTCTGGGAGAGGAGACAGACTTTCTTCCACGGTTTTCTTTTCGATTGTGTTCATAGATTTCACTTTTGCAACTGAAGTTTTGGAAACACCCACTTTCTTGGCTGTTTCCCATTAGCTCAGATCCTTTCCTCCACCCTTGGGGCTAAAGCTTAGTCACTGGTGGCAGTGCATGTATTTGCACGTATTATGAGAAATAAAATCAATAAAGTCGGGTGACAGTGTTAAGGATCTATATCAGTTGTGACACCCCCTTGCGAGGAACGAGGGAAAGCTATAATTTTTTGTTTTGTAAAATTCTAAATACTACGGAGAATAATCTATCCAAAACAATAATCAGGCATAATTCTTTTATTTTTATATAATGTGTAGAATTCAAAGGGAGATGAAAAACACAACATCCAAAACTGTGTGTATATATGCATACATACATATATATACATATATATATATATATAGTGTTACAGAAATGCATTATCTGTATGTGTGTGATGGTGGCGATGAAAAAGCGCGCCAACCCGACTGTGGCGTGATTGGCTGGCCGCAGGGTGGCGCGAGACTCAGGCGCGGGGTGACTGACTGGCGGGGTGTACGAAAAAGGATCAGTGAGCGTGTTCTGTGGCTGCAACTATGACTTGCACTTGATTGTTCTTCCCAAGGAAAAGAGACAGCATTATTCTGTTGGGTCACAGGAAAAGTATAAGGTTGTGCTGAAGTTGTGTGTGTGAAATGACCGCCTTTCCCCGACGTGACCCGTTTTGTCACTAAACCCCGTGGACTGCAGTAAATCATGCCTGTCATTTCACATCCCCGCCACCCCTGTGAACACTCTTCAGCGGCTGCTCACTGAACCCAGTAAGACAGGCAGTAAAGGAGTGCAGCATTCTGACACATAGGAAGTTGTGTGAGACAGTACTGGGAACCTGTCTGTGTTCGTGACCCACCCCACACTGGGCATCAGCAGGGAGTTATATGACCACAGTCACACGCACACGCACACGCACACGCACACGCACACACACACACACACAAACACACACATATGTGTGTGTACATACATGTGTATGTATATATATACTTTATACATATAAAGTATATAAATATACACATGTGCATATTTATGTACACACACACACACACACACACACACACACACACACACACACACACAAGGTCACTGATCGCAACTTTGCTAATGATGTTGCTATCCTATCTGGGGCTCTGGATCACTGGTGGCGGCTCTTGATGCCTTCAGCAATGAAGAAAAACCCTTGGGCCTAGAGGTCCCCTGGACCAAAACCTACATCTAGGATTTTTGGAACCTGTTCATTTGATCCACGTCTGCGATGAAGTTAGTAGCATAGTCCGTCTGCTGTCAGACCGAGAAGCCAGTGTTGGATTGGTCTGGCAGCAGGAGCCATGAATTCGATAATCAAGAGCATTTGGAGATTTGTTCCAAAGAAATTAAACCTGGATACTATCAAGGGCCTTGGTATCTTGTCTTGATGCCAACGGATCATGGGGTACAGTTGGCTGTACCATGTGTCCAACTGACGGCTATACCGTGAGACTGGCATGAGACCTGTTACTTGCATAATCTGGGACCACCAACTCAAGCTATATGAGCACCTATCTCGTTTCCCTTTGGATGACCCTGCCCATCAGGTTGTCTCTTTGTGACACAGTCTTGTGTGGAGGAAGCCCATGGGATGATGACCTAGGAGGTCATGGCTTGGGCAGCTCGACCAGTGTACATGATCACATTCCTTCCCTTCCACTTCCTAGTACATTGCAACCCTAGTCAATTCCTAGTCTGACCTGTATAAAAGAGGGTCTCATGCAAACAACAGACAGACTGCCTAGAGCACAATAAATAGCTGAAAGTAAAGGAGAAGTCTGTTACACCTTCACCACTACCCAAGATTAATGTATCATGCAACTTGTTTGCACTTTACTGCTCATCGGTCTCATTACAATGATGGGATTCGTCCACAACAAAACCCTGCCTCCAGCTCCCACAGACTCCTGCCTCAGAAGCAACAAGCCAGAAGACAGAGTAAATAGCACACAGAAGAGAGATCACAAGAAACAAGCAAAGCAAGCAACTAAGTACACAAATATTCTCACGTGCTACCAAAACACAACGTAAATTGGCCCACTTCGCCCTATGAGGAAAATACTGGCCCAGCCAATCCCAACTGTGAGTCTGGGAATCCAGTGACGTGGCATTGACGAAGGTTGTTTCTAGTAAGCTTGAGGACGGTTTTCCCTCAGCACTTACTTGCAAAACTGAGGCTCGTGGCGCCTCCGCTCCAGCAGTTGTTTCAAAGCCTGACAACGATTTTCCCACAGCTCATGCATCTGTGCACGTTACAAAGACCACTGCCTCTGACAACCACATCTGTAAAGTCCTCATGACCACTGTCCTCCCACCTTTCATGGACTGTACAGTACCTAAGAGCAGGTCATCTACAGCTGGCATATTGGTACATGTAGATGAATTAGATATCAAAGCTTTTGGAAATGGATGTTATAAAACCAAGCACTTTATCCTGGAAAAAAAGAGGGCTCTCTAGTGGATTATCGCAAACTAAATACCCTCACTATTCCCGATCGCTTTCCCATCCCCTCGTTATGGTCACTTTTGCAGGACGTCTGGAAAGGACATGCAATTTTCCCCTCCATAGACTTGCAGGCAGGCTTCTTCCAGGTCGACTTTGATGAGAAATCTAGAGCATTTACAGTCTTTTCCACCCAACAGGCCCATTTCAAATTCAAGTCAATGCCATTTGGAATCAGGAACTCCCCTGTTACAGTGTCTTATTTTATGGCCATTATCATGGCTGGTTTGGTGGGTAACACTGTCTTTCTGTACCTCGATGTCTTGTATTTTCTCACCCAACAAAATGTCAATCGAGTTAAGTCACTTCTTTGTTTAGCAGGATTCTATAGATCATTCATGAAAGGATTTGGCTCCATTGCTCACCCATTCTCAAGGCTTTAATCGAAAGATGCTCAGTTTATATGGTTACTCGAGCAGCAACAGGCATCTGTTACATCAAATACTGCACCCCTGTCCTTGATTTCCCTGATTTCAATATGCCTCTCACACTTGCAACTGATGCCTCTTGTACAGGTTAGGTGCCACTCTAATGCAGAAGTTTGGTGGTCGCCTCCAGCCAATAGCTTACGGCAATAGAAAACTGAACCCAGCAGAATCTCGCTACAGTGTCATCGATCTAGAGGCACTGGCTGTAGTGTGGTCCTTGAAACATTTCAGGGAAATATTCTTCGGATATGATATCGAGGTTCTGACTGATCACTGGCCATTGTGCTACCTCCTTAATGAGTCCAAGTCCCCTAAAGGTCGTCAGGCGAGGTGGATTGACACTCTCTTGGAATTCAGTCCTACAAATGCTACACTCCAGGAACCACTAACATTATCCTGTGTGCCTGTTTTTCATCTTGATGTCCTAGTTGCAGATGATGTGCGCAAGCAGCAGAGAGACTATCCGCTATATTCTGATTTGATTGGGTTATTTGAGGCAAATCTGTCATCACCTCTACCCAAGTGAACCCATACACCCACCAGTGAACTTTTCCTTGAGGATGGTTTCCTGTTCCACCACTCCACCACAGAAAGCAACATGGAATCCGTCAGAGACATGTATAACCAGCTAGTTATCCCTGAGGCACTCGTACCCACAGTATTGAGACTATTCCACAAGGCCCCCATGTCCTCCCACTCGGGCGTTGACAAAGCAGTTAAGACCACGAGATCACGTTATTTCTTCCCTTCCTTTGTAAGTGCCAGATTTGTCCATTATACAAGGGCTCTGTGTCGGCACCGGCCCTTGTGCTTACTTACGATATCCCGAAGAGATCCTTCGAACGAGTCAGGGTTGACGCCCTCTCAGGATTCTCTGTTTCTGCTACAAACAATGTTTCACGGTTCTGCGAACTTGTCCCTGTTTCCGACAAATCCGCTGCCACAGTCACCCCTGCATTCTTGGAAAATGTTGTTTGTACAAATAACACCCTGGATGACATCGTTTCGGATAATGGCACCGAGTTTAATAACTCTATTCTACAATCTCTCTGTAGTATGTTTAAATTCAAGAAGATAAACAGGCTAATAGAATTATGGAGACTAATTAGGACAATACCGAACATGCTGTGGACATCTCTAGCTTCCTCCTCTTCATGTTGGGATGTATGGGTACCTATCATATAGATGGGAATCAATGATACTTTCCATAGCACGTTAGGAGACATCCCTTACTTCATTATAGATACTTGCCATATGAATTATTAGAGCAACAGCTGTGACCAGTATATGACAACCATGTCAAGCTAGCGATCTGAAAGAAACAGGAGATATATAATATTGCACTGAGCACCTACAAGTAGAGAGAGACAGGATCATTAGGCAACAGCACAAGCTAGCACGATGTAAACATGTCGACGTGGGCATGCTCGTTTTTCACCTAATTACTGACAGGATTGTTCCCTCATTTAAGTTCGAGAGATCTTACAGTTTTATTGATCAGAAATAACAAGGCTCTTTGCAGGTGTCTAGCCACCTCCTCCCGGTCTTGGTTTCACTTTGACACTCTTAAGTTGGCCAGCAAACATTGCGAAGACGAATTTTATAGACAAAACCCTAGTGTAGTAGAAGGGATTGTTGCATCTACTACTATGACTGGTGTCTTATCTCTTTGGGGAGTGATTGTGTGGGTGCGAGTGCCCACAGGTATAGGTGGGTGATGGGGGCTGAAGTGGGAGATCGATCTATGGGCAGTCCTTGCGTTCTGCTGCTGTTGTAGTGCTTTGCTGGATCGGGGAATGCTGATCTCGGTTCCGGCTTCTGCGGCTTAAGTACACGCTATTATGTTGTTCGCAAAATTAAGGGGATACTTGAGATGGTTCACTCTATCACTGACACAGTAACCTCTCTGAATAATGTAAAATGCAAACTAGCCATCTATACTAATAGTAACGCACAGCTAATCGCTAATGAGCAACACTTCTCTCTTCTCCTTGCACATTTCCCTCTAGCAATCTCGCACACATACATTCTTATCTTTTTCACTTCTCATACACAATCATCTCTGTTGCTCTCCCCAACCTCATTAGACATCCCCGTCAGCAATTTTTCCCTCCCTGTCATGAGCATAAGATCCTTCGCGTCTTTCAGTGATCAGTTGGATCCCTTTGATTCCCCCCCCCCCCCACACACACACACATGTAACCTATGGTCTGCATATACTGTCTATTGTCTTTGGAATATCTGCCGTTGTACATGGTTTTGTATTGTATTGTTGCATCCTGATTAAGTCATTAGTACTCAGAATGCCTGTCGGCACTGGTGACACAGGCATCATCAGAGCCTAACCTTGCATATCCTCTTACCTTGTCTCTTACATAGATATCCACTTTATTCTGTATGTTCTATTGATTTTATACATTGTATGCTTTATTAGTTATTGTACGTACTTACTGTTTATCTATTTTGTATGTATAGGTTAATTTATGCTTAGGTAGTATTGCTCAGTTAGCTGCGCCTTATCACTTTCTCTGACACCTTCTGCGGCGGAGACCACCGCGGTAGTGTGACCGAGGATCTTGAGTGTTTCGCATAAACCTTATGGCTACAGGACTCCCTTGTGGCCGTGTAGCAGACACCTTCCATTACTCTACTTTTGCCATACATATGACAAAATTAACTTATAAATATATATTCAATACAATAACAATAACTTCTACATACCAAGCCTTTGCTCAACACGACAGTGGATGCGACATCCACAGGTCTTTTGTCCAT
>NC_061841.1:11577882-11580382 GCF_019202785.1 Penaeus chinensis
TCTCCGGCGCTATGGGGGTCATCAGTGATTCCCACCTTAAGAACTCCTGTGACCTCATCAGACCTCTTGCCAGTTTTGATGTAAAATCCCTCTTCACTAATATACCCACAGATGGAGCAGTTCGAGAAGTCGAGAGGGTCACCAGCTCCATTACAGAACTTTCGCTGCCGAGACATCACTTCGCTCGCCTGGTGAATTTATTCGTGGAATTCGGCTACTTCGAATTTGCTGGGGAAGAATACCAGCAGATACGTGGTCGTGCTATGGGATCCCCCCTCAGTTCAGTCATGGCCTGCCTGTTAATGGAGACGCTGGAGAGGGATAACTACAAGTATATAATCGGCAGGCACTCAACTTGGCTTCGATACGTAGATGATGTCCTCGTTGTTGTCCCTAGAAGATCGTGCTTACAACATACACTGACGCGACTTAACTCCGTCCATGAGAAAATCCAGTTCACCGTGGAGGACGAAGAGGATCAGAAATGACCTTTCTTGGACACTCTGATCTATCGGGGTGACGATGGCCTACGTTTCTCTGTATACAAGAAACTTACAAATAAAGATAATTATATCCATTGCTACTCCGTCCACAGTAACAAAACTAAATCTGGTGTTGTAAATGGCTTCTTCCTCAGACCACTGAGGATCTGCAGCCCTGAATTTCTTGAGAATGAGGTTGGCTATGTAATTAATTCTTTCATGAAACATAAATATCCCAGAGGCTTCCTACCAAACCTAAGAAAGAAGAAGAACATACTCACAAGATCAGATCCTGCACCCTCTTCTAATAATGTTTTCACATTACCACCATGTAACATTTCCCAGGCGATCAGCAGATACTTTAGCAATACGGTGAGAATCACCAGCACGCCCGGGGAAAAAGATACATGACATAATTTGAGACAAGAAGCTGCCCGAAAACAACCCTAACAGTGCTGTATATTGCATACCCTGCAGCAGATGCGATGCAGCATACTTTGGTGAAACAGGCCGTGGATTCAGCACCAGGCTTAGCGAACATCGAGCTGACATCCGTCATCATAGGATCACCAACGCCATGGTGGTACATATAGATCTATCCAACTGGAAGGAAGCGAAATAGTCCATGGAGAACTAAACAGGCGGAAAAGAAATAAAATATGGAAGCTACTTATATCGCGACGGAGAATAATACCAACCCAGCATCAGGCACATTCAAACTATCCAAGTTCGTGGAAGCAATTATACGGACAACAAGTGGGAGGTCACAGTCGTCAGGTGTTTCGTCAGCTCATGTCTGATATACATATATATATATATATATATATATATATATATATATATATATACACTCTGTAATTCCTTTGATGTATGTAGTTCTGACGAAGATATAATCGAAACCGGTCAAATACAACTCTTGTATTGTGAAGATATTCATTCTCATTCATACCTTTTCTACATTTGTCAACATGAATATGGTTCATGTATATATATAAATATATGTAGATGTACACACACACACACACACACACACACACACACACACACATACACACGTATATATATTGTGTATGTATGTGTGTGTATATATATATATATATATATATATGTATACATATGCATACATATACACACATATAAATATATGCATATATATGTGTGTATATAAATAAGTATATATACATGTGTGTGTGTGTGTGTATGTATACATATACAATCTGTATGTGTGTATATATTCATATATATATATATATGTATATATATATAAATATTTATGTATATATGTTTACATATTTGTGTGTGCCCGCGCGCGCGTGTGTATATGTATATATATATATATGTATACATATACATGTGTGTGTGTGTTTACATATTTGTGTGTGTGTCCGAAGAGGACACACACAGGCAACGCAGGTGAGGAGGAAGCGAATGAGGTCTGATCAGGTCGAAAGATCAGGTGGGTGCGAGGTGCGGCTGCGGCCGGCATAAAGGAGAAGACGGAGGAAGTGGGAAGCGAGGAGACTATTAGCAGGAGAAAAGCCGCTGTTCACGTTAGGCAGCAGCCTGATTAAGACTCAAATATGCCTTTATTTTTTCTCATATCAACATCGGAGGGAGTGGGTGATAAGGACCGCACGCACAGGCCACTCACCACCTTCCGCGTTTCAGTGAAAGTTTCTTTACGATTCACTTCATGCTGTTGTCTCCAATGATCAATAAGTCAGCTTTTATATAACGCCGGATGCATACATAAGTATATGTGCGTCTATGTCTTTGTATGTTCATGTATGTTTATATATGTATATATGCATGCATGTATGTTTATGTATGTTTGTATGTACACACACACACACACACACACACACACACACACACACACATACACACACATATATATATACACACATATTTACATATATCTATATATATGCATATATATATATATATTCATGTATATATTTTTTTATATATGCATATATATATATATATTCATATATATGCATATGTATATATATATA
>NC_061841.1:11585382-11590382 GCF_019202785.1 Penaeus chinensis
TTAACCTTTTCAATTTGTCATAAATTAATTCAGTTCAAATTGTGATATGGAAATTTGTTTATACACAATAGTACCCTGGTTCTCTATCATTATTTACTTTTCAGATATGACAGATGAAATATCTATGAAACGGCGAGAAGTGTGTGTGTTTGTGTATATATAAACACATATATTAATATCATATAATTTACAGCATATGTATTGGGAGTCGGCTCTTTGCCTTTACTATTGGAACCACTAACTAGTAGTTGCTCGAGTTGAAACAAGCTAAGTGTATTTTCTCGCTCAGCTGTTCGAATGTGGATGCGTCCCTTCATAGAAATGCAAAGACTAATAATGGAATAATAATGGCAAAAACTAAGATCAACATAAAGGGAACTCAGAATGACCGAAACGAATTAAATATACAGTTTCGGGATTCATCAAGTTCTGATTTCATATTTCCATAGACACTGCAAACACACACACACACACACACACACACACACACACACACACACACACACACACACACACACACACACACACACATACACACACACACACACACACACACACACACACACACACACGTGTGTGGATGGTTCCAAAGAGGGAACCATCCTGTTTATTCACTGCGTTCATATAATGTTCTATAATGAAGAAAATAATCTAGCATTTTCTATTTACTATCATTCCAATTGAAAACAAAAAACAATACAAACAAACACAGTCACCATTAGTTCGATTAGCAGCTACTAGATGGTGCAGCTACGAGGAAGATTTACGATGTCTTACCGATTTAGCAGAAACTTTAATGATTAAGCTGCCTTACATAGATGTTTATAGCATGAAACGTTCATGTTTTAAGAAATATGCAGTAATAATTGATACTTGTCTTGAAAGATGGGGGAAATGCCGCCTCAACTCTATTGGTGATGCCATTTCGATAAACAAACAATTCCAGGAATTCGCATTTGAAAAATACCTCACTATACAGCCAACGGTTACCAATACATATTTTGTTTATTACTCACTTGAAGAAAATGAACGACCGAATTGCTAACGTAATTCCCACAAAATGTATATTAGTCTATTTACTGGTTATTCATACTCTATGGAACACACTGTTACAAAGCGCATATGGTTTTCGCCTTATTCATGAAGAGACTATTTGTTCTATTTATGTTGTTGCCAGATATACAAAATTAGGACTCAGCAAATGTACTGAAATATAATTCCGGAACTGAACGTACATGCCATGCCCACTGTGAGTTTGATTTGTTAATTGCTTTTACACATAGATGGCTCCACAAGTACTAAGTCATCAATGAGCCAATTACGAGTACCACCTGTCTCACCTGTTTACCCTTTTCATTGATTTTCGAAAATATTTTCTGGTATCTAATATTGTTGTTAGCAGTGTCAATAACACTATAACAATTATGAAGTATGTAATAAAAATAAACAGCATTGATATTGAAAACATTAGGGAAAAAGGCGTATTTCCCACAAACTCATGGAAAAGTGACATCAGGTGGGGTAAGAAGGTCTACTAATAGACTCCTTTTCCCGGGACTTTTGTGTTTGTGTATATGTATGCACACACACACACACACACACACACACGCACACACGCACACGCACACGCACACGCACACGCACACGCACACGCACACGCACACGCACACGCACACACACACACACACACACACACGCACACGCACACGCACACGCACACGCACACGCACACGCACACGCACACACATACGCACACACACGCACGCACACACAGCTATATACGTTTACATATTGTGGAATGTATGCTGTGGAGGGGCTGGACCTTCTTTGGCCAAGTGCAATGAACTGTTTACTGAAATAATAATGAAACAATACACGAGAAACCAACAAAAAATAACCTGGTTATCGATATAGTATAATAATAATTGTATTAAATAATAATAAAAATAAATATATAACGAGATAGCAAATGCTCTTCTGCAAATAAATAGCTTAACACAAACAGATACACTTATACCTCATCACATCGCAATGTACATATTCAGTTTACCGAAAATTGTGAAACTTGAACATTCGTAAGTATAGCTCCGCATAGAAGCCTTATGCTTTGATAAACGAGTCATACTTGTTTCTTATTCAGTGAGCCTTGTGCGCGCTCTGACCTCATGAAGCCTGTTTACCGTTTTAAATGCATTTCCTTTGATGTGGCATTAATTGTGGTTAAACAATATTAGATGAACATATAATCGTTAAAACAATATAGTATATTCTTGTTTTAAGAATTAAAGTTGCACATGATGAAATCTAGAAATATGAAGAAAAGTATCAATTTTGCATTTTTAGGTGATTTCTTTATTAAACGTTCGATTACAACCATTCCCATTTCTTCATAAAAAAATACTCTAATTATAGCGCACTGCAGTTTGTTATTGCATGAAACAAGTTGATTTACGTAAACATGTGAGCTCTTTGAATCCCCTCGATCTCCTTGAATATAGAAACCGAAATATTATAATTCTAGGGGAAAAGCCTATTAAATTTCACACGGACGTCACAAATCTTATTGTTTCGTACACAGATTTATGACGTAAGTCTGGTATTATATATATGCATGTATGTATGTATGTATGTATATCTGTCTGTCTGTACGTATCTTTAAAGCTAGGGCCATGAATTATCATTTGAAGCTGCTAAGAGTAGTTGTGCTTAAGGTTTTAAGTTTTATGTGTTCTATACAACATATAGGTCTGGTTAGAATATGTAACTGCAGTAATTTCAGCTGTGTTTTTCATGACATTCCTTATTTTGTATGCACATACGTTTACTACTTATTGCAAATTTTATGAATTTAGTTTTCTGCTGCTAAAACCTGGTTTTATCATGAAATTTAGGTAATTTCAACTGTTTAAGAGCCTGTCTGTTCAAGTTTTTAGAAATGGAATAGAAAATATTCTATCATTTATGACATTTATACTTTTCACACCTTACAATCATGGCATTTTGCAATAGTGAGGCGGAAGTAAAAAAAAAAAAGAAAAAAAAAAAAAGATCAGAGCCATCTTGCTGTGTTATTCATTAGACTGTTTGAAATTGAACTAGTCACTACGTTTCTTGTACTTTAATTTCCTTCACATGTAAATGTATTCACATTTGTCAGTGCGATTAAAAAGATATTGTTTAGTATATTACACTGAAGAAACTGAGCATTCCTTTTACACGAAGCTATACGTGAAGGTCCAAGTAATCAAAATGACTCGACTAGATCCGCTAAAAACAAGCCAGAATTGAGTTGCCCCGGGAGGAGATGAAGTTAAATCATGATATTAGAATAAACAGGCTCGAAAGAATCATGTCTCAGTGATTTCTTTTGAAGTGGCAAGACAGGTAACTTGTTCCACCTTATTGTGAGCAGGACGTCACCAAGTACTTTGAGTAACTTTTTCAAACATGTCAGAGCTTATGTTAGCCCATTGAGTATTGGCCTATACTGTTGTAGAGTGTATTGAAGGCAAAAGCTCAAGCAGCATATATAATGTAATTGAATATTCAGTGTACAGATTATACTATTGAAAAATACAGTATTACAGTAATTTAATTCTATATGCCTATGTCATATATTATCAAATATAAAACCACTTTCAAAATAACTGACCAGACTTATGTTGATTTGTGTAATCAGTGGCTTCGTCCCAATGTAATGTTTAATGGCTAAAACAAATAAATGTGCTAGACATCAAGGTCATATAGCACTACCATGTAGCACAGATTATGTCAAATTGAAGGGAAAATGTTGCCAGAGTAAATCGCCTATATTTCTATATCTGTCTGGATGAGCTGTTGCCAAAATAACCATTATATCTGAAGAGTATGCCATGACCCAATGCTAGTAGAAATAAATTTCTAGGATTTCAGCAAAAGAGAGATGTTACAACAGCTTCTTACAATGAAGGAGCTCTTCTAAATAAAATGGTGGCATTTGCGTAGCCACATGATGGACAGGGAAAGAAAGCTAAAACGTGTAATTATTGTGGGGAAACTGACCACTGGGCGAGAGTGTTGGAAGAAGCTTGTAACCTCGGTTTCCACCAAAAAAAGTTGATCCTGTAAGTTTCACCCTGTATTTTATTTTTTTTTTTTCTTTTTTTTTTTTTCTTTTTTTGAGAAATGAGAGGAATACTTCACCAGTGAAGTTCTATTTAAACAGTGGCGAGGATGATGAGATTTCCCCTGGATATTATGGTGGTTTCATGCATCAAAGTACTGTCTAAGTTGAGGGTGGTGTAAAGAAATCTACAAATTCTGAGGGATACTGGTGCCTTAAAATCATTCATATTAAAGTTTTTGGTTGATTCTGAGAGCCTAGAGATAATAATTTTCCAATTAATTTTACCTTGAATGTGAATTGCTTGTGGCTATTTGTGTGCGGGGATTATGGAACAGTTGCCAATGCATGGAGCCCCATTATTGTCTGAAGAACCTGTACCTAATGTATTCCCTGCCTTTGTTCTGTCAAGCCACTGTTAATGTACCCCAAACAGGAAATATAATCAGTTATGTTACTACTGCTGATACTGTCAACCTGGCTGGTACCTTTTTTTGCCAGCTTTAGTTAATCAAACTGAATTGTTGTCTAGGGTGTTCAATGAACTGCAGGGCTTAACTGAGGCTGCTGTAGCTGAGAATGGTTGTGATGCCCTATTAGTCTGTTACTGTTTGAAAAGGGGTTTATTGATCTGCAAGTGGAGACCTCAGTCTTACCCTGCAACTAAGTGGGTGACATTGCACTTGGGCATAGGTGTAAGGAAGACCTTGGTCCGGATTTAGCACTTTTTTTCTTTCTTTTTTTATCTAGCATACTTTTTGACGATAAAGTAATCCAAGATTTGAAAAAAGCTAAGATTCGAAAAGATGTCTTGTGTTATAAGAACGTCCTGGTAATACTCCATTGATACCTATCCTCCCATTGATGCTCCTTTCTCCAGAGTGGTTGTTGATGTTGG
>NC_061841.1:11610382-11615382 GCF_019202785.1 Penaeus chinensis
AGTAGCTGCTAGGAAAGCCAAGTTCACAGCCAATCCTGGCATACCTCCTTGAAGTTTCAATAGCAGTTCTGAAAAGAGTCATTCCATTGCTGTTCCCAGCAGAACGTTAGCACATGAAATGAACTATTGCAAAATCAAAAATACTTCTGATTGTTCTTGGATTTTTTTTTCAGTGCTTTCAGACATATTCAGTCATTTTTTTTGCATTTCACTTGTGTTGTTCTCATGTATTCCACAGTTTCCTCTGGAGTAGTGCCTGCAGTTGTAACTTCGCATTCCAGGTCGTCATAGCTCAACTCTAAATTTTCAAAAGACATTTCTGCAATATCTTCACTGTAGCATATAAATGGGACTTCTGCATTGTTGGTCAGCTTCCGTTTCAGTCTGTTAAATTCCCGTCTTTGCGCCTGATAATCAACACTTCCGAGTGATCCATTGCTTCTTTGTACTTTTGCATCATACCAATCTATATCTTCCTTGAGGATTTCTCGGGGTTGTTTCTTTGCCTTGAATGACACAATCACAGTTTTCGAGAATTTTGTCTTCAGTGTTACATTTCTGATGGAGCCGTAGTACTCTTTCTTTATTTTCTTTATTTTTTCTTTCATATACCAAGGTGATATTGTCTTAATGCCGAATTTGTTATACAGCACAGCAATTTCCGCCTGCAACTCGGATAAAATCTGAGATTCCGTAATAGTCAAATTATTGCATGGCAAGCTATCTTTTGAGCATCCTTTTAGTGTCTGGTTACCATGTCCTTTTAACGCACAGTATCGAGCAAGAATGTCACTCTTCGTCAGTGGTCTAGGTATCGGCACTACGCAAACCACCACGTCGAAGTGCCATATTGCCACTGACGAGATCGTCACCGCAATATAGGCGAGCGAGTAATGTGCATTATTAAGGTAGCACAAGTTTATATAGAAATGCATAGTGACTGGGAATCTTTACGGAAGTCCCCAGGAATCATTCGCAATGACCTAAGTTACCCTATGTTTGATTCTGCCATAATGTCGGATGAACCGAAATGCCCTTCTGTGGGTCATGCGGGTCACAGCGGCTGAGGCCGCCGCACCTCATCCCAGCACCGAAAATTATATTATACTTTAATCAAAAATTGCAAATAGTAGATCTTTTTTGATTTGTCTAATATTTTGCATGTCGTCATTTAAGCATAGTAGGCGCCTGTTTAGCAACTTGCTGAATGATTCTGAAAAAGTCGGATTTATTGAAACACCCTAGTGGACACGCCCTGTCTCTGTACCAACTCCTGCCCCTCAGCCACCCTATGGTCAATGGGCGGCTCGGGGGAGGTGGACCTTGCCAGTTCCTCCTCCCCCCCAGGTTACTCACCGGCAACTGCAGAAATAAATGGATCCGCTAGGGGGAGGGCTGCTGTCCCTCCCACCCACCAAGCAAGGTAGGCTGTGGATCACGTTGGGAGTGCAAATGTTGGGGCGCAGGATGGGAGTGCTCCATCAGGCGCCAACCCAGCATGAGGCCTGTGGGGCAAAGCCTTAGGGAACCCCACAAGCAGACGTTGGGCCCCACAGCCTACCGACCCCTTTGTTTAGGGCAGCGTCTGCAGGGGTGGCAGAGGTGGCCTCCTCCCGGAGCGACTGCCCAAGGCTTAACTTCAGGCGAGCTATCCGGATAGGCGCTTGGAACATCCAGTCTTTGCAGCAGGATGATCTGCTGCAAAGGGAACTGAGGGAACTGAAGCGGTTGAGAGTTGAGGTGGCTGCCCTCTTGGAGGTGAGAAGACCTGGCAGTGGCACAATCAGGAAGGGTGGGTACACCTACTACTGGTCGGGCTGCAGCGATGGTCACCATCTCCAGGGAGTAGCCATAGACATCTCCAGCCGACTCTATCTCTAGGTAATGAGGTAACACTAGTTGATGAGCGTATTATGGCATTGAGACTGAAGAAAGCACTTGTCTCTTATTGCTGTGTATGCTCCTACCGATGTTTGCAAACTCGATGTGAAAGAGGTGAGGTTTTTTACGCCAAGCTCACAGACAATTGCCCCCGGTAAGTCATTCACATAGTTCTGGGCGACTTCAATGCGGTATCTTGCTGTGACCGAGCTGGGAGCTGGTCCCAGCACTCCAACCCACATCACTGGACATGGTATAGTGATACAGGTACTGTGGCCAAGGAGATCGACGACATTCTTGTCAGCACTTGATGGAGGATTCTCCAGAACTGCAGAGTTTACCGGAGTGCCAAGTTCTGTGGCACTGACCACAGGCTGTGCCACAGAATTCCATCTCCCCAGAGACATTGGAGGCCACTGAAGTGTGTTGTATGGCTCAGCTGAATGGCAATCAGGACTTTGGTGCGTAGGGTTTGGACACTGCTGAGAAGGGACAACTAAAAATTAATCAGGAACATTGCTGAGGAGGTTGAAGGCCATTTCTTGGTAAATGACCTTCACCCTGTCTACCAAACCCTGAGAAAACTGAGCTCTAAGCCCTCCTCGCATATGACTGCAGATGAGATACTCTGGATGACCAGATTATCTCAGATCATGTTGGGATTCATAAATGTTGATGATACCTGTGCCAGACCAGCCCATCAGTGAGGAACGTCCTACCCTAGCTGAGGTAAGGATGGCAATTTCCAAGCTGAAGTATAGGAAAGCCGCAGGCATATTTGATATACCTGCTGATCTGCTAAAGGCTGGGGGTAAACCTATGGCACGGGGCTTGCCATTCCATTGGTACCATTCCCCCTGACCTGTTGAGGGTCAGGGGGAAAGGGTACATGGTAAAAGGGTAAAGGCGATCGTTAGGACTGTAGCAACTACCATGGCATTACACTGCTCAGCATACCAGGCAAGGTTTTCGCCCACATTCATCTGAAACGGATCTACGACCACCTACTAAGGCACCAGAGACCGGAGCAATCTGGATTCACTCCGAGCAAGTCCACAATAGCCATATCCTAGTGCTTCAAGTAATTGTGGAACACCGCCGTGAGTTTGATCATGGGTTGCTTGCAGCCAACATCGACCTCAAGAAGGTATTTTAATCGGTACATCGAGAATCACTATGGGAGATTCTGAAACTATATACCGGTACTGAAAGTTCTATAAAGTGCCTGTCGAACTTCTTCCCTGTTAATTCAGGGGTGAGGCAAGGCTGTGTCCTTGCACCAACACTTTTCAACACCTGCATAGACTGGATAATATGCAGAGCTACTATTCAAAGTTAGTGTGGAGCAACACTGGGCAATATTAACGTCTCAGAGCTTGACTTTGACGACTATGTTGCTATCCTATCTGAGGCCCTGGAGTCACTGGTGGTGGCGCTTGATGCATTGAGGCAAAGCAATGAGACAAAGCCCTTGGGCCTAGAGGTCTCCTGGACCAAGACAAAGATGAGGTGAGAACATTGAAGTCACAGAGAGCTTTGCATACCTTGTTAGTGTAGTCCATATCTCTGGGCTGTCATAACAAGAAGTCAGTAGACGGATTGGTCTGGCAGCAGGAGCCATGAACTCAATCAACAAGAGCATTTTGAGATGTTGGTACCTATGCAGAAGGACCAAGCTGCATGTCTTCATGGCCTTGATTCTGCCAGCTTTGCTGTATGGAAGCAAATTCTAGACGCTATCTAGTGCCTTGGAGTCTTGTCTTGATGCAAGTCTCTTTGCCGGATCATGGGGTACAGTTGGCAAGACCATGTATAATCAGGGATCACCAACTCAGGCTATATAGGCACCTTGCTCATTACCCTGTGGATGGCCCTGCCCATCAGGTTGTCTCTCTGTGAGACAATCCTGGGTGGAGACCTGTGGGACGACCTAGGAGGTCATTGGTTGGGCAGCTCAATGAGACCTGCCACGAGGAGTTAGAGATAGGCCTGGAGACTCGGCATGAGAGACCCTCGTAGCTGGAAACGAAGGGGGGATGCGGCTATGCTCCTAAGTCGGCGTTACAGATATATGTATATATACATATATATTCAAATATATATATGTATATATATATACATATATGTATGTATATATACACATATTTGCAGAACCCTGCCCCCCTCTAGAATGTACAGAGCAAACAGATAAAAATGATTAACTGCCACAGGATCTCCAATTTGATCTAGAACATAATTTTTATGTTCTAAAATGGTATACCAGAGTTAATTATAAAAAAAATATATATATATGGCCCCTAACGTTACAAAGAAACATATACTTGCTGTGCCATAACTGATGCGGTGTTTGGGAAACTAGATAAAAATGATTAACTGCCACAGGATCTCCAATTTGATCTAGAACATAATTTTTATGATGTTCTAAAATGGTATATCAGAGTTTGACCCCCCCCCCCAGTATACAGGGGGGGAGGTAATTATATAAAAAAATATATATATATGACCCCTAATGTTACAAAGAAACATATACTTGCTGTGCGGTGTTTGGGAAACTAGATAAAAATGATTAACTGCCACAGGATCTCCAATTTGATCTAGAACATAATTTTTATGATGTTCTAAAATGGTATAACAGAGTTTGACCCCCCCCCCCCCAGTATACAGGGGGGGAGGTAATTATAAAAAAAAATATATATATGGCCCCTAACGTTACAAAGAAACATATATACTTGCTGTGCCATAACTGATGCGGTGTTTGGGAAACTACTTGGATTGATACTCGGATCAATTTTAGAAACTCGCATTCCTATCCAACTCTTCTGAGGCTCTCGTTGGACCCTTGGTCGGTGTAAGGGGTGCGCAACATCCTGTGGTAGAACAACATTTCTGCAGTCTGTATATTGTGCCAAGTGTCAGCGGTATACCAACCATATAGGATTGTCAACCATACTATAGTAGATGGATAATGGGGCCATCTACTATGTTTGGAGGCTGAAGTTGGAGTTCTACGGGGGAGCCGGGTGGCTCCCCAGTCGGATAAGGACTGGGCAGTCCTTGTGTGCTGCTGCTATGCTCTTGGTCTGCTGGAGGATCAGTGTCCAATGAGCGCGGACAAGGCG
>NC_061841.1:11622882-11625382 GCF_019202785.1 Penaeus chinensis
ATACGCGCGCGCGCGCGCATCTAAACACTCATATAGTCACACACACATAACACACATAAACATACACACACACACACAAACAACAATATTTATTTTCACAACAATAAAGGTGATAATAGTAATAATGGTATTACTGCTACTACTACTTCGTTACTGCTATTACTGCTTTAGCTACTTTTACCATTAAGGATAATAATAACCGCCATAATAATTAAATTGGCAGGAAAGTATATCCCCTTAACACGTAGCAAGAACCCACTGAGGAGAGACATCTCTGCGACGAAAACGCTAAGGCAAAGTCCTATTAACCTTTGTCAGAGATAGCGGTTTGATAACAGTGTAGTTAGTTGAGGTATCTTATCATCAATTCTCCCTCTTGAATGATGTCGCTGAATAATCAAAACAACATGGCAGTAAATGAGACTGACGCTTTATAACAGGTCTGTGGTACGGGAGACTACGATCTGGAGTTCTTCAAACTATTGTCAGGAGAATTGTAAGGAAAAAACACAGGATAGTTTTATTTGAGTGAACTTTAAAAGAAGTGTGAATACTCAACAGAACCGACTGGTGCCCAAACTGGGGAGCGAGAATAAAACTGCGAAAGTTTGAATTGTTGGAAGTAAACACTTTGAATTACTGCTACTCAATAAAAAATACGATAGACTGGTATCACTGATGACTAATTTATTTTTCCCTATTTCTACTAGTCAAGGATTTACCCCATCGTAAACAGTTAAGGAAGTTCATTGTCAGTATAATCGTATAGTATTATATAATTCATATGTATAAATGGTGAGGGTGGTGAGGATTTCGTAGAGAAAATTTTGGGAGCCACTGTTCTTTAGGAATTATATCAGAGTTGGTTCCATATTCAAGTAGGCGTAGAGGACATTTCCGCAGAGGAATAAGCGTACTAAAACCGCGGAATGATGTGGTAGGGTGGCCAGTCCCTTTCCGCCTCGACTTTGACCCTAGCATGATGACTTCAGTATACCCAGTAGTCACTAACTGCTGAGTCAAACCCAGGACCTTGAGGTTGCATAGCTAGTGTTCTACAACTGATCTATATCCCTTCCTCTGTGGGAACATGCAAAGGAAAGGAAAAGGAAGAGAACATATCCGAAGAAAGCAAGTGGTAAAAGATCGAAAAGGAGATATGTTGAAAAGTGGAAGCTATATGATCTAGTATCGAAGAATGCTCTCTTGGGAAAGACTAAAGGCAATATCACATATACACCAACGACATGATTTAAAGGGCGATTACTAAGGATGAATCCGGGAAGCAAGTTATAAAAAAGAACAGAAAGGGTGTCTGAGAAACGGTTAAGGAATAACATATCAGTTTTACATCGATAAATTTCAATATCCACCCGTTGCCTTGCCAGGTTACAAATTATGTTGGCACTTGTTCAGGGGAGTATTTTTTGAACCATGTCAAGTAAGGAAGTATATTCTTTAAAGGTTAATGCAAACGATAACCACGGGTTTCCAGCTGCGCAGGTGAAGAGGAGCACTTGGGGAGCCCACCAGGAAAAACTGTTACAAGGGTTTCATCCTGACAACGTGCTATCGCTAATTGTATTGTGTTGATAACCGGTAAAGTTTTTTTTTTATTAATACAAAGACTACCCTGCGTCGGCGTTTGATGTACATTGTCACTTTCAAAATAAAACATCATCAGTCATGATTTATATGTCAAGTCTGTTTCCTAGCTCTTCTGAATAAGTGGAAGTGTTGTATAAAAGCTGATAATTACTATATTTTATATTCGGAATGCGTAAGATCTAACTTCACCCTGTAGGTGTTAGATTCCCTCATTGTCAATTACATCTTACTCGGGCCGTCTGATGCCTTTTAGATATAGAGAAGCAACGCACTTTCGCAAACGGGAACTCGCCACAGTCGACTAAAACACGATGAAGCTTAAAGCAGAGTTCGACAATAGCTTCCGCAATGAAATCAACCGCAGCGGATCGATTACAGAAAGATATTACTTCCTCCTTCGCGGCAGCGATGTGCAAGTGAAAAGGTTGAAAGGCCCTTTGTGAAATATGGCAAGTAGAACTGGCATGTGAAGAAGGATTGGAAATCGAGATTGAATAATCCACGAAGACGCTACGCTTCCAATATTATTTGTCTGTACTGTGATTCCGGCAACCGACGTTGTAAGTGCAAACGTAGTTGTGAATCTGCGAAGACTGAAAAGATGAATCATCTACTATTTTTAGATGATTTGAAACCATATTCCAAGAAGGAAAAGTAGAGGAATAACGTTGGAACTGAGAGATATACAATGTTACGCGTGAAGAAAGGAAAGAAAACTTGTTCAGAAGGAAATGCTTTGACAAATTATATTAAAATGTCCAGCAGAAATACTGGGTATGACTGACAAAGATCGCCAGAGAAGAGTAAGAAAATTACCAGAAACATACCGCTAGCAAAAGCACTAAAGACATCAACAGAAAGGCCAGCCATTCCAGCTTTCAGGAATTCTACT
>NC_061841.1:11630382-11632882 GCF_019202785.1 Penaeus chinensis
AAGTAGATACTCAATTAGATACAGATATCAGAAGAAAAATTATAAAAGCGATAACGCACCGACGATAGTTTACCTTTAGCGCTTCCTCTCCCTTTTCCCCACTGGAGGTTGTTCCCATTCAACATGAATGAGGAGAAACGAAGATCAATACAGAGAGATGGAAAGGAATACAATGAAGAAGTACAGTATAAGTATGAATAAGTACAGGCACGCGAGCCATTTCAGTGATTCACTCTGCAACGGCAGGAGACATGCAACTTCCGCCATTTGTTACAGATTGCTGCATTGTTTTGCATAGTTTTTTGTCTTGCTTTTTTGTAGGAACTGTTATTGTTATTGTTATTGTTATCACTGTTATGCACAAGATAAGACAGCGCAACAGCAGCCCAAACAAACAAAAGGGAAAATAGTACAAATAAGACGGGCAAGAGGAAGGAGAAAACTTGAATAGAGAGATGAAGAGAAATGGGAAAAATATCAATAATAATAACAATGATAGTGATAAAAGGTAATAATGATAATAATGATAACAAACAATATTATAATAACAATGATGATAATGATAATAATAACAATAATGATTATAAAACTAACTATGTTAACATAACAAGATTGTGATAAGAATAACAATGATAATGATAATGATGAGGATGATGGTGATGATGATGATAATATTGATAATGATGATAATGATAATAATGCAAATAAATATGATAATGATGATAATGATAATAATGAAAATAAATATGATAATTATAATAATAACAGCAGGAATAATGAAAATAATGATCACTATAAAAATAATAACAGTAATATAAATAACAAAAATAATAAAGGTAGTAATAATAAGAACAATACTACTACTGCTGCTACTACTGTTACTACTGCTAATATTAATAGTAATAATTATAATAATAAAAATATTAATAATAATAATAATAACAATGATAGTAAAGATAACGATAATTATATTGATGATACTAGTAATGGTGAAAATGACAATGATAATGATAACAGTAAATGTAGTATTGATAATAATGATAATGGAGAAGATGATAATGATATAAATGACAGCAATAATAATAACAATAATAATTACGATATTGATAATTAGCGATATTGTTGATAATTGTTATTATGATAAGAAGAACGATATTGTTGATAATAATAATCATAATCAAAATTTTGATATTGGTGATGATAATAGTAATAGTAATAATGCAAATGATAATTAAACAATAATAATAATACCGGTAATAATAATAATAACAATAATAATGATAGTAATACAACTACTAATAATACGAACAACAACAACAACATAGACAAAAAAAAAAAGAATAAGAAAGAATAAGAAAAGAAGAAACAAAGAAGAATAGGAAAAGATGAAGAACAAAAAGAAGAAGAAGGAGGAGGAAGAGGAGGAGGAAGAAAAGCAGAAGAAACATGGAAAAGAAGAAAAAAATGACAAATACGTAGAGGAGAACGAGAAGCAGAAAATAAAGGGGGGGGGGGGAATAAAAGGAGGGAGAACCAAGGAGAGTAAGCGGGCTGAAGTTAATTTGTTTACGCAGCCTCTTTTCAGCAGCTCAAGCTCCTCCTCGACCGAACTTCGTTTTTTTGGCCGCGAGGAAGCCGGTTTAGGGCGTCTGGGTCTAGGGGCAGGGGCTCTGGGAAGGGAGCTGGGTAGGGGCGGGGAAAGATAAAGAAATAGTGAGAGAGAGAAAGAGAGAGAGAGAGAGAGAGAGAGAGAGAGAGAGAGAGAGAGGGAGGGAGGGAGGGAGAGAGAGAGAGAGAGAGAGAGAGAGAGAGAGAGAGAGAGAGAGAGAGAGAGAGAGAGAGAGATAAAGGCATATATATATACACACACACACACACACACACACATGTATATGTATATATATATATATATATATATATATATATATATATATATATATATATACATTTATACGCATATATATATGTATATATGTATATATATATATATATATATATATATATATATATATATATATGTGTGTGTGTGTGTGTGTGTGTGTGTGTGTGTGTGTGTAAATATACATATATATATATATATATATATATATATATATATATATATATATATGTGTGTGTGTGTGTGTGTGTGTGTGTGTGTGTGTACACACACACACACACACACACACACACACACACACACACACACACACATATATACATTTATATATATTTACACATATATACGCATATATATACATATATATATATGTATATATATATATATATATATATATATATATATATATATGTGTGTGTGTGTATATATATACATACATACACACATATGTATATATACATATATGTACATATGTATGTATATATATATATACACATATGTATGTATATATATACATATGTATATATATATATATATATATATATGTATATATATATATATATATATATATATATATATATATATATATGTATATACATATATACACACATATATACACAC